>NW_027456988.1:100664-212996 GCF_040206685.1 Ascaphus truei | reverse complement strand
TATACCCCGCGCGGTATACAGAAACAGCCCCCGCAAGAGACTCCAGTATACCCCGCGCGGTATACAGAAACAGCCCCCGCAAGAGACTCGCAGTATACCCCGCGCGGGTATACAGAAACAGCCCCCGCAAGAGACTCCAGTAATACCCCGCGCGGTATACAGAAACAGCCCCCGCAAGAGACTCCCAGTATACCCCGCGCGGTATACAGAAACAGCCCCCCGCAAGAGACTCGCAGTATACCCGCGCGGTATACAGAAACAGCCCCCGCAAGAGACTCGCAGTATACCCCGCGCGGTATACAGAAACAGCCCCCGCACGAGAGACCCGCGCGGTATCAGACCCCGCGCGTAGACAGAACAGCCCCCGCAAGCTCACTCCGCAGTAACCCGCGCGGTATACAGACACAGCCCCGCAAGAGACTGCCCGTATACCCCGCGCGGTATACAGAAACAGCCCCCGCAAGAGACTCGCAGTATACCCCGCGCGGTATACAGAAACAGCCCCCGCAGAGACTCCCCAGTATCCCCCGCGCGGATATACAGAAACAGCCCCCGCAAGAGACTCCCAGTATACCCCGCGCGGTATACAGAAACAGCCCCCGCAAGAGACTCGCAGTATACCCCGCGCGGTATACAGAAACAGCCCCGCAAGAGACTCGCAGTATACCCCGCGCGGTATACAGAAACAGCCCCGCAAGAGACTCCCAGTATACCCCGCGCGGTATACAGAACAGCCCCCGCAAGAGACTCCCAGTATACCCCGCGCGGTATACAGAAACAGCCCCCGCAAGAGACTCCCAGTATACCCCGCGCGGTATACAGAAACAGCCCCGCAAGAGACTCCCAGTATACCCCGCGCGGTATACAGAAACAGCCCCCGCAAGAGACTCCCAGTATACCCCGCGCGGTATACAGAAACCCAGCCCCCCGCAAGAGACTCGCAGTATACCCCGCGCGGTATACAGAAACAGCCCCCGCAAGAGACTCCCAGTATACCCCGCGCGGTATACAGAAACAGCCCCCGCAAGAGACTCCAGTATACCCGCGCGGTATACAGAAACAGCCCCGCAAGAGACTCCCGTATACCCCGCGCGGTATACAGAAACAGCCCCCGCAAGAGACTCCCAGTATACCCCGCGCGGTATACAGAAACAGCCCCCGCAAGAGACTCCCAGTATACCCCGCGCGGTATACAGCAACAGCCCCCGCAAGAGACTCCCAGATACCCCCGCGCGGTATACAGAAACAGCCCCCGCACGAACTCGCAGTATACCCCGCGCGGTATACAGAAACAGCCCCCGCAAGAGACTCGCAGTATACCCCGCGCGGTATACAGAAACAGCCCCCGCAAGAGACTCCCAGTATACCCCGCGCGGTATACAGAAACAGCCCCCGCAAGAGACTCCCAGTATACCCCGCGCGGTATACAGAAACAGCCCCCGCAAGAGACTCGCAGTATACCCCGCGCGTATACAGAAACAGCCCCCGCAAGAGACTCACAGTATACCCCGCGCGGTATACAGAAACAGCCCCCGCAAGAGACTCCCAGTATACCCCGCGCGGTATACCGAAACAGCCCCCGCAAGAGACTCGCAGTATACCCCGGCGGTATACAGAAACAGCCCCGCAAGAGACTCCCAGTATACCCCGCGCGGTATACAGAAACAGCCCCCGCAAGAGACTCCCAGTATACCCCGCGCGGTATACAGAAACAGCCCGCAGAGACTCCCAGTATACCCCGCGCGGTATACAGAAACAGCCCCCGCAAGAGACTCCCAGTATACCCCGCGCGGTATACAGAAACAGCCCCCGCAAGAGACTCCAGTATACCCCGCGCGGTATACAGAAACAGCCCCGCAAGAGACTCCCAGTATACCCCGCGCGGTATACAGAAACAGCCCCCGCAAGAGACTCGCAGTATACCCCGCGCGGTATACAGAAACAGCCCCGCAAGAGACTCGCAGTATACCCCGCGCGGTATACAGAAACAGCCCCCGCAAGAGACTCGCAGTATACCCCGCGCGGTATACAGAACCAGCCCCCGCAAGAGACTCGCAGTATACCCCGCGCGGTATACAGAAACAGCCCCCGCAAGAGACTCGCAGTATACCCCGCGCGGTATACAGAAACAGCCCCCGCAAGAGACTCCCAGTATACCCCGCGCGGTATACAGAAACAGCCCCCGCAAGAGACTCCCAGTATACCCCGCGCGGTATACAGAAACAGCCCCCGCAAGAGACTCGCAGTATACCCCGCGCGGTATACAGAAACAGCCCCCGCAAGAGACTCGCAGTATACCCCGCGCGGTATACAGAAACAGCCCCCGCAAGAGACTCCCAGTATACCCCGCGCGGTATACAGAAACAGCCCCCGCAAGAGACTCCCAGTATACCCCGCGCGGTATACAGAAACAGCCCCCGCAAGAGACTCGCAGTATACCCCGCCGGTATACAGAAACAGCCCCCGCAAGAGACTCCCAGTATACCCCGCGCGGTATACAGAAACAGCCCCCGCAAGAGACTCCCAGTATACCCCGCGCGGTATACAGAAACAGCCCCCGCAAGAGACTCGCAGTATACCCCGCGCGGTATACAGAAACAGCCCCCGCAAGAGACTCGCAGTATACCCCGCGCGGTATACAGAAACAGCCCCCGCAAGAGACTCGCAGTATACCCCGCGCGGTATACAGAAACAGCCCCCGCAAGAGACTCCCAGTATACCCCACGCGGTATACAGAAACAGCCCCCGCAAGAGACTCGCAGTATACCCCGCGCGGTATACAGAAACAGCCCCCGCAAGAGACTCGCAGTATACCCCGCGCGGTATACAGAAACAGCCCCCCGCAAGAGACTCCCAGTATACCCCGCGCGGTATACAGAAACAGCCCCCGCAAGAGACTCGCAGTATACCCCGCGCGGTATACAGAAACAGCCCCCGCAAGAGACTCCCAGTATACCCCGCGCGGTATACAGAAACAGCCCCCGCAAGAGACTCCCAGTATACCCCGCGCGGTATACAGAAACAGCCCCCGCAAGAGACTCGCAGTATACCCCGCGCGGTATACAGAAACAGCCCCCGCAAGAGACTCCCAGTATACCCCGCGCGGTATACAGAAACAGCCCCCGCAAGAGACTCCCAGTATACCCCGCGCGGTATACAGAAACAGCCCCCGCAAGAGACTCGCAGTATACCCCGCGCGGTATACAGAAACAGCCCCCGCAAGAGACTCCCAGTATACCCCGCGCGGTATACAGAAACAGCCCCGCAAGAGACTCGCAGTATACCCCGCGCGATATACAGAAACAGCCCCCGCCAGAGACTCCCAGTATACCCCGCGCGGTATACAGAATCAGCCCCGCAAGAGACTCCCAGTATACCCCGCGCGGTATACAGAAACAGCCCCCGCAAGAGACTCGCAGTATACCCCGCGCGGTATACAGAAACAGCCCCCGCACGAGACTCGCAGTATACCCCGCGCGGTATACAGAAACAGCCCCCGCCAGAGACTCCCAGTATACCCCGCGCGGTATACAGAATCAGCCCCGCAAGAGACTCCCAGTATACCCCGCGCGGTATACAGAAACAGCCCCCGCAAGAGACTGGCAGTATACCCCGCGCGGTATACAGAAACAGCCCCCGCAAGAGACTCGCAGTATACCCCGCGCGGTATACAGAAACAGCCCCGCAAGAGACTCGCAGTATACCCCGCGCGGTATACAGAAACAGCCCCCGCAAGAGACTCGCAGTATACCCCGCGCGGTATACAGAAACAGCCCCCGCCAGAGACTCCCAGTATACCCCGCGCGGTATACAGAAACAGCCCCCGCAAGAGACTCCCAGTATACCCCGCGCGGTATACAGAAACAGCCCCCGCAAGAGACTGGCAGTATACCCCGCGCGGTATACAGAAACAGCCCCCGCAAGAGACTCGCAGTATACCCCGCGCGGTATACAGAATCAGCCCCGCAAGAGACTCCCAGTATACCCCGCGCGGTATACAGAAACAGCCCCCGCAAGAGACTCGCAGTATACCCCGCGCGGTATACAGAAACAGCCCCGCAAGAGACTCGCAGTATACCCCGCGCGGTATACAGAAACAGCCCCCGCAAGAGACTCGCAGTATACCCCGCGCGGTATACAGAAACAGCCCCCGCAAGAGACTCGCAGTATACCCCGCGCGGTATACAGAAACAGCCCCGCAAGAGACTCGCAGTATACCCCGCGCGGTATACAGAAACAGCCCCGCAAGAGACTCACAGTATACCCCGCGCGGTATACAGAAACAGCCCCCGCAAGAGACTCGCAGTATACCCCGCGCGGTATACAGAAACAGCCCCGCAAGAGACTCCCAGTATACCCCGCGCGGTATACAGAAACAGCCCCCGCCAGAGACTCACAGTATACCCCGCGCGGTATACAGAAACAGCCCCCGCAAGAGACTCGCAGTATACCCCGCGCGGTATACAGAAACAGCCCCCGCAAGAGACTCCCAGTATACCCCGCGCGGTATACAGAAACAGCCCCCGCAAGAGACTCGCAGTATACCCCGCGCGGTATACAGAAACAGCCCCCGCAAGAGACTCGCAGTATACCCCGCGCGGTATACAGAAACAGCCCCCGCAAGAGACTCGCAGTATACCCCACGCGGTATACAGAAACAGCCCCCGCAAGAGACTCCCAGTATACCCCGCGCGGTATACAGAAACAGCCCCCGCAAGAGACTCGCAGTATACTCCGCGCGGTATACAGAAACAGCCCCCGCAAGAGACTCGCAGTATACCCCGCGCGGTATACAGAAACAGCCCCCGCAAGAGACTCGCAGTATACCCCGCGCGGTATACAGAAACAGCCCCCGCAAGAGACTCGCAGTATACTCCGCGCGGTATACAAAAACAGCCCCCGCAAGAGACTCGCAGTAAACCCCGCGCGGTATACAGAAACAGCCCCCGCAAGAGACTCGCAGTATACCCCGCGCGGTATACAGAAACAGCCCCCGCAAGAGACTCGCAGTATACCCCGCGCGGTATACAGAAACAGCCCCGCAAGAGACTCGCAGTATACCCCGCGCGGTATACAGAAACAGCCCCCGCAAGAGACTCGCAGTATACCCCGCGCGGTATACAAAAACAGCCCCCGCAAGAGACTGGCAGTATACCCCGCGCGGTATACAGAAACAGCCCCCGCAAGAGACTCCCAGTATACTCCGCGCGGTATACAAAAACAGCCCCCGCAAGAGACTGGCAGTATACCCCGCGCGGTATACAGAAACAGCCCCCGCAAGAGACTCGCAGTATACCCCGCGCGGTATACAGAAACAGCCCCCGCAAGAGACTCCCAGTATACCCCGCGCGGTATACAGAAACAGCCCCCGCAAGAGACTCGCAGTATACCCCGCGCGGTATACAGAAACAGCCCCCGCAAGAGACTCGCAGTATGCCCCGCGCGGTATACAGAAACAGCCCCCGCAAGAGACTCGCAGTATACCCCGCGCGGTATACAGAAACAGCCCCCGCAAGAGACTCGCAGTATACCCCGCACGGTATACAGAAACAGCCCCCGCAAGAGACTCCCAGTATACCCCGCGCGGTATACAGAAACAGTCCCCGCAAGAGACTCGCAGTATACCCCGCGCGGTATACAGCAACAGCCCCCGCAAGAGACTCGCAGTATACCCCGCGCGGTATACAGAAACAGCCCCCGCAAGAGACTCCCAGTATACCCCGCGCGGTATACAGAAACAGCCCCCGCAAGAGACTCGCAGTATACCCCGCGCGGTATACAGAAACAGCCCCCACAAGAGACTCCCAGTATACCCCGCACGGTATACAGAAACAGCCCCCGCAAGAGACTCGCAGTATACCCCGCACGGTATACAGAAACAGCCCCCGCAAGAGACTCCCAGTATACCCCGCGCGGTATACAGAAACAGCCCCCGCAAGAGACTCCCAGTATACCCCGCGCGGTATACAGAAACAGCCCCCGCAAGAGACTCGCAGTATACCCCGCGCGGTATACAGAAACAGTCCCCGCAAGAGACTCGCAGTATACCCCGCGCGGTATACAGAAACAGCCCCCGCAAGAGACTCGCAGTATACCCGCGCGGTATACAGAAACAGCCCCCGCAAGAGACTCCCAGTATACCCCACGCGGTATACAGAAACAGCCCCCGCAAGAGACTCGCAGTATACCCCGCGCGGTATACAGAAACAGCCCCCGCAAGAGACTCGCAGTATACCCCGCGCGGTATACAGAAACAGCCCCCGCAAGAGACTCGCAGTATACCCCGCGCGGTATACAGAAACAGCCCCCGCAAGAGACTCCCAGTATACCCCGCGCGGTATACAGAAACAGCCCCCGCAAGAGACTCCCAGTATACCCCGCGCGGTATACAGAAACAGCCCCCGCAAGAGACTCGCAGTATACCCCGCGCGGTATACAGAAACAGCCCCCGCAAGAGACTCCCAGTATACCCCGCGCGGTATACAGAAACAGCCCCCGCAAGAGACTCGCAGTATACCCCGCGCGATATACAGAAACAGCCCCCGCCAGAGACTCCCAGTATACCCCGCGCGGTATACAGAATCAGCCCCGCAAGAGACTCCCAGTATACCCCGCGCGGTATACAGAAACAGCCCCCGCAAGAGACTCGCAGTATACCCCGCGCGGTATACAGAAACAGCCCCCGCACGAGACTCGCAGTATACCCCGCGCGGTATACAGAAACAGCCCCCGCCAGAGACTCCCAGTATACCCCGCGCGGTATACAGAATCAGCCCCGCAAGAGACTCCCAGTATACCCCGCGCGGTATACAGAAACAGCCCCCGCAAGAGACTGGCAGTATACCCCGCGCGGTATACAGAAACAGCCCCCGCAAGAGACTCGCAGTATACCCCGCGCGGTATACAGAAACAGCCCCGCAAGAGACTCGCAGTATACCCCGCGCGGTATACAGAAACAGCCCCCGCAAGAGACTCGCAGTATACCCCGCGCGGTATACAGAAACAGCCCCCGCCAGAGACTCCCAGTATACCCCGCGCGGTATACAGAATCAGCCCCGCAAGAGACTCCCAGTATACCCCGCGCGGTATACAGAAACAGCCCCCGCAAGAGACTCGCAGTATACCCCGCGCGGTATACAGAAACAGCCCCGCAAGAGACTCGCAGTATACCCCGCGCGGTATACAGAAACAGCCCCCGCAAGAGACTCGCAGTATACCCCGCGCGGTATACAGAAACAGCCCCCGCAAGAGACTCGCAGTATACCCCGCGCGGTATACAGAAACAGCCCCGCAAGAGACTCGCAGTATACCCCGCGCGGTATACAGAAACAGCCCCGCAAGAGACTCACAGTATACCCCGCGCGGTATACAGAAACAGCCCCCGCAAGAGACTCGCAGTATACCCCGCGCGGTATACAGAAACAGCCCCGCAAGAGACTCCCAGTATACCCCGCGCGGTATACAGAAACAGCCCCCGCCAGAGACTCACAGTATACCCCGCGCGGTATACAGAAACAGCCCCCGCAAGAGACTCGCAGTATACCCCGCGCGGTATACAGAAACAGCCCCCGCAAGAGACTCCCAGTATACCCCGCGCGGTATACAGAAACAGCCCCCGCAAGAGACTCGCAGTATACCCCGCGCGGTATACAGAAACAGCCCCCGCAAGAGACTCGCAGTATACCCCGCGCGGTATACAGAAACAGCCCCCGCAAGAGACTCGCAGTATACCCCGCGCGGTATACAGAAACAGCCCCCGCAAGAGACTCGCAGTATACCCCGCGCGGTATACAGAAACAGCCCCCGCAAGAGACTCCCAGTATACCCCGCGCAGTATACAGAAACAGCCCCCGCAAGAGACTCCCAGTATACCCCGCGCGGTATACAGAAACAGCCCCCGCAAGAGACTCGCAGTATACTCCGCGCGGTATACAGAAACAGCCCCCGCAAGAGACTCGCAGTATACCCCGCGCGGTATACAGAAACAGCCCCCGCAAGAGACTCGCAGTATACCCCGCGCGGTATACAGAAACAGCCCCCGCAAGAGACTCCCATTATACCCCGCGCGGTATACAGAAACAGCCCCCGCAAGAGACTCGCAGTATACTCCGCGCGGTATACAAAAACAGCCCCCGCAAGAGACTCGCAGTAAACCCCGCGCGGTATACAGAAACAGTCCCCGCAAGAGACTCGCAGTATACTCCGCGCGGTATACAAAAACAGCCCCCGCAAGAGACTGGCAGTATACCCCGCGCGGTATACAGAAACAGCCCCCGCAAGAGACTCGCAGTATACCCCGCGCGGTATACAGAAACAGCCCCCGCAAGAGACTCGCAGTATACCCCGCGCGGTATACAAAAACAGTCCCCGCAAGAGACTCGCAGTATACCCCGCGCGGTATACAGAAACAGCCCCCGCAAGAGACTCGCAGTATACTCCGCGCGGTATACAAAAACAGCCCCCGCAAGAGACTGGCAGTATACCCCGCGCGGTATACAGAAACAGCCCCCGCAAGAGACTCGCAGTATACCCCGCGCGGTATACAGAAACAGCCCCCGCAAGAGACTCGCAGTATGCCCCGCGCGGTATACAGAAACAGCCCCCGCAAGAGACTCGCAGTATACCCCGCGCGGTATACAGAAACAGCCCCCGCAAGAGACTCGCAGTATACCCCGCACGGTATACAGAAACAGCCCCCGCAAGAGACTCGCAGTATACCCCGCGCGGTATACAGAAACAGTCCCCGCAAGAGACTCGCAGTATACCCCGCGCGGTATACAGCAACAGCCCCCGCAAGAGACTCGCAGTATACCCCGCGCGGTATACAGAAACAGCCCCCGCAAGAGACTCCCAGTATACCCCGCGCGGTATACAGAAACAGCCCCCGCAAGAGACTCGCAGTATACCCCGCGCGGTATACAGAAACAGCCCCCGCAAGAGACTCGCAGTATACCCCGCGCGGTATACAGAAACAGCCCCCGCAAGAGACTCGCAATATACCCCGCGCGGTATACAGAAACAGTCCCCGCAAGAGACTCGCAGTATACCCCGTGCGGTATACAGAAACAGCCCCCGCAAGAGACTCGCAGTATACCCCGCGCGGTATACAGAAACAGCCCCCGCAAGAGACTCGCAGTATACCCCGCGCGGTATACAGAAACAGCCCCCGCAAGAGACTCGCAGTATACCCCGCGCGGTATACAGAAACAGCCCCCGCAAGAGACTCGCAGTATACCCCACGCGGTATACAGAAACAGCCCCCGCAAGAGACTCCCAGTATACCCCGCGCGGTATACAGAAACAGCCCCCGCAAGAGACTCGCAGTATACTCCGCGCGGTATACAGAAACAGCCCCCGCAAGAGACTCGCAATATACCCCGCGCGGTATACAGAAACAGTCCCCGCAAGAGACTCGCAGTATACCCCGTGCGGTATACAGAAACAGCCCCCGCAAGAGACTCGCAGTATACCCCGCGCGGTATACAGAAACAGCCCCCGCAAGAGACTCCCAGTATACCCCGCGCGGTATACAGAAACAGCCCCCGCAAGAGACTCGCAGTATACCCCGCGCGGTATACAGAAACAGCCCCCGCAAGAGACTCCCAGTATACCCCGCGCGGTATACAGAAACAGCCCCCGCAAGAGACTCCCAGTAAACCCCGCGCGGTATACAGAAATAGCCCCCGCAAGAGACTCGCAGTATACCCCGCGCGGTATACAGAAACAGCCCCCGCAAGAGACTCGCAGTATACCCCGCGCGGTATACAGAAACAGCCCCCGCAAGAGACTCCCAGTATACCCCGCACGGTATACAGAAACAGCCCCGCAAGAGACTCGCAGTATACCCCACGCGGTATACAGAAACAGCCCCCGCAAGAGACTCCCAGTATACCCCGCGCGGTATACAGAAACAGCCCCCGCAAGAGACTCCCAGTATACCCCGTGCGGTATACAGAAACAGCCCCCGCAAGAGACTCGCAGTATACCCAGCGCGGTATACAGAAACAGCCCCCGCAAGAGACTCGCAGTATACCCCGCGCGGTATACAGAAACAGCCCCCGCAAGAGACTCGCAGTATACCCCGCGCGGTATACAGAAACAGCCCCCCCAAGAGACTCCCAGTATAACCAGCGCGGTATACAGAAACAGCCCCCGCAAGAGACTCCCAGTATACCCCGCGCGGTATACAGAAACAGCCCCCGCAAGAGACTCACAGTATACCCCGCGCGGTATACAGAAACAGCCCCCGCAAGAGACTCGCAGTATACCCCGCGCGGTATACAGAAACAGCCCCGCAAGAGACTCGCAGTATACCCCGCGCGGTATACAGAAACAGCCCCGCAAGAGACTCCCAGTATACCCCGCGCGGTATACAGAAACAGCCCCCGCAAGAGACTGGCAGTATACCCCGCGCGGTATACAGAAACAGCCCCGCAAGAGACTCGCAGTATACCCCGCGCGGTATACAGAAACAGCCCCGCAAGAGACTCGCAGTATACCCCGCGCGCTATACAGAAACAGCCCCGCAAGAGACTCACAGTATACCCCGCGCGGTATACAGAAACAGCCCCCGCAAGAAACTCGCAGTATACCCCGCGCGGTATACAGAAACAGCCCCGCAAGAGACTCGCAGTATACCCCGCGCGGTATACAGAAACAGCCCCGCAAGAGACTCCCAGTATACCCCGCGCGGTATACAGAAACAGCCCCCGCCAGAGACTCACAGTATACCCCGCGCGGTATACAGAAACAGCCCCCGCAAGAGACTCGCAGTATACCCCGCGCGGTATACAGAAACAGCCCCCGCAAGAGACTCCCAGTATACCCCGCGCGGTATACAGAAACAGCCCCCGCAAGAGACTCGCAGTATACCCCGCGCGGTATACAGAAACAGCCCCCGCAAGAGACTCGCAGTATACCCCGCGCGGTATACAGAAACAGCCCCCGCAAGAGACTCGCAGTATACCCCACGCGGTATACAGAAACAGCCCCCGCAAGAGACTCCCAGTATACCCCGCGCGGTATACAGAAACAGCCCCCGCAAGAGACTCGCAGTATACTCCGCGCGGTATACAGAAACAGCCCCCGCAAGAGACTCGCAGTATACCCCGCGCGGTATACAGAAACAGCCCCCGCAAGAGACTCGCAGTATACCCCGCGCGGTATACAGAAACAGCCCCCGCAAGAGACTCGCAGTATACCCCGCGCGGTATACAGAAACAGCCCCCGCAAGAGACTCGCAGTATACCCCGCGCGGTATACAGAAACAGCCCCCGCAAGAGACTCCCAGTATACCCCGCGCGGTATACAGAAACAGTCCCCGCAAGAGACTCGCAGTATACCCCGCGCGGTATACAGAAACAGCCCCCGCAAGAGACTCGCAGTATACCCCGCGCGGTATACAGAAACAGCCCCCGCAAGAGACTCCCAGTATACCCCGCGCGGTATACAGAAACAGCCCCCGCAAGAGACTCGCAGTATACCCCGCGCGGTATACAGAAACAGCCCCCGCAAGAGACTCGCAGTATACCCCGCGCGGTATACAGAAACAGCCCCCGCAAGAGACTCCCAGTATACCCCGCGCGGTATACAGAAACAGCCCCCGCAAGAGACTCGCAATATACCCCGCGCGGTATACAGAAACAGTCCCCGCAAGAGACTCGCAGTATACCCCGTGCGGTATATACAGAAACAGCCCCCGCAAGAGACTCGCAGTATACCCCGCGCGGTATACAGAAACAGCCCCCGCAAGAGACTCCCAGTATACCCCGCGCGGTATACAGAAACAGCCCCCGCAAGAGACTCGCAGTATACCCCGCGCGGTATACAGAAACAGCCCCCGCAAGAGACTCCCAGTATACCCCGCGCGGTATACAGAAACAGCCCCCGCAAGAGACTCCCAGTATACCCCGCGCGGTATACAGAAACAGCCCCCGCAAGAGACTCGCAGTATACCCCGCGCGGTATACAGAAACAGCCCCCGCAAGAGACTCGCAGTATACCCCGCGCGGTATACAGAAACAGCCCCCGCAAGAGACTCGCAGTATACCCCGCGCGGTATACAGAAACAGCCCCCGCAAGAGACTCGCAGTATACCCCGCGCGGTATACAGAAACAGCCCCCGCAAGAGACTCCCAGTATACCCCGCGCGGTATACAGAAACAGCCCCCGCAAGAGACTCGCAATATACCCCGCGCGGTATACAGAAACAGTCCCCGCAAGAGACTCGCAGTATACCCCGTGCGGTATATACAGAAACAGCCCCCGCAAGAGACTCGCAGTATACCCCGCGCGGTATACAGAAACAGCCCCCGCAAGAGACTCCCAGTATACCCCGCGCGGTATACAGAAACAGCCCCCGCAAGAGACTCGCAGTATACCCCGCGCGGTATACAGAAACAGCCCCCGCAAGAGACTCCCAGTATACCCCGCGCGGTATACAGAAACAGCCCCCGCAAGAGACTCCCAGTATACCCCGCGCGGTATACAGAAACAGCCCCCGCAAGAGACTCGCAGTATACCCCGCGCGGTATACAGAAACAGCCCCCGCAAGAGACTCGCAGTATACCCCGCGCGGTATACAGAAACAGCCCCCGCAAGAGACTCCCAGTATACCCCGCACGGTATACAGAAACAGCCCCGCAAGAGACTCGCAGTATACCCCGCGCGGTATACAGAAACAGCCCCCGCAAGTGACTCCCAGTATACCCCGCGCGGTATACAGAAACAGCCCCCGCAAGAGACTCCCAGTATACCCCGTGCGGTATACAGAAACAGCCCCCGCAAGAGACTCGCAGTATACCCCGCGCGGTATACAGAAACAGCCCCCCCAAGAGACTCCCAGAATAACCAGCGCGGTATACAGAAACAGCCCCCGCAAGAGACTCCCAGTATACCCCGCGCGGTATACAGAAACAGCCCCCGCAAGAGACTCGCAGTATACCCCGCGCGGTATACAGAAACAGCCCCCGCAAGAGACTCGCAGTATACCCCGCGCGGTATACAGAAACAGCCCCCGCAAGAGACTCCCAGTATACCCCGCGCGGTATACAGAAAAAGCCCCCGCAAGAGACTCACAGTATACCCCGCGCGGTATACAGAAACAGCCCCCGCAAGAGACTCGCAGTATACCCCGCGCGGTATACAGAAACAGCCCCGCAAGAGACTCGCAGTATACCCCGCGCGGTATACAGAAACAGCCCCGCAAGAGACTCCCAGTATACCCCGCGCGGTATACAGAAACAGCCCCCGCAAGAGACTCCCAGTATACCCCGCGCGGTATACAGAAACAGCCCCCGCCAGAGACTCACAGTATACCCCGCGCGGTATACAGAAACAGCCCCCGCAAGAGACTCGCAGTATACTCCGCGCGGTATACAGAAACAGCCCCCGCAAGAGACTCCCAGTATACCCCGCGCGGTATACAGAAACAGCCCCCGCAAGAGACTCGCAGTATACCCCGCGCGGTATACAGAAACAGCCCCCGCAAGAGACTCGCAGTATACCCCGCGCGGTATACAGAAACAGCCCCCGCAAGAGACTCGCAGTATACCCCGCGCGGTATACAGAAACAGCCCCCGCAAGAGACTCGCAGTATACCCCGCGCGGTATACAGAAACAGCCCCGCAAGAGACTCGCAGTATACCCCGCGCGGTATACAGAAACAGCCCCACAAGAGACTCGCAGTATACCCCGCGCGGTATACAGAAACAGCCCCCGCAAGAAACTTCCAGTATACCCCGCGCGGTATACAGAAACAGCCCCCGCAAGAGACTCGCAGTATACCCCGCGCGGTATACAGAAACAGCCCCCGCAAGAGACTCGCAGTATACCCCGCGCGGTATACAGAAACAGCCCCCGCAAGAGACTCGCAGTATACCCCGCGCGGTATACAGAAACAGCCCCGCAAGAGACTCGCAGTATACCCCGCGCGGTATACAGAAACAGCCCCCGCAAGAGACTCGCAGTATACCCCGCGCGGTATACAGAAACAGCCCCCGCAAGAGACTCGCAGTATACCCCGCGCGGTATACAGAAACAGCCCCCGCAAGAGACTCGCAGTATACCCCGCGCGGTATACAGAAACAGCCCCCGCAAGAGACTCGCGGTATACCCCGCGCGGTATACAGAAACAGCCCCCGCAAGAGACTCGCAGTATACCCCGCGCGGTATACAGAAACAGCCCCTGCAAGAGACTCCCAGTATACCCTGCGCGGTATACAGAAACAGCCCCCGCAAGAGACTCGCAGTATACCCCGCGCGGTATACAGAAACAGCCCCCGCAAGAGACTCGCAGTATATCCCGCGCGGTATACAGAAACAGCCCCCGCAAGAGACTCCCAGTATACCCCACGCGGTATACAGAAACAGCCCCCGCAAGAGACTCCCAGTATACCCCGCGCGGTATACAGAAACAGCCCCCGCAAGAGACTCGCAGTATACCCCGCGCGGTATACAGAAACAGTCCCCGCAAGAGACTCGCAGTATACCCCGCGCGGTATACAGAAACAGCCCCCGCAAGACACTCGCAGTATACCCCGCGTGGTATACAGAAACAGCCCCCGCAAGAGACTCGCAGTATACCCCGCGCGGTATACAGAAACAGCCCCCGCAAGAGACTCGCAGTATACCCCGCGCGGTATACAGAAACAGCCCCCGCAAGAGACTCGCAGTATACCCCGCGCGGTATACAGAAACAGCCCCCGCAAGAGACTCGCAGTATACCCCGCGCGGTATACAGAAACAGCCCCCGCAAGAGACTCCCAGTATACCCCGCGCGGTATACAGAAACAGCCCCCGCAAGAGACTCCCAGTATACCCCGCGCGGTATACAGAAACAGCCCCCGCAAGAGACTCACAGTATACCCCGCGCGGTATACAGAAACAGCCCCCGCAAGAGACTCGCAGTATACCCCGCGCGGTATACAGAAACAGCCCCGCAAGAGACTCGCAGTATACCCCGCGCGGTATACAGAAACAGCCCCGCAAGAGACTCCCAGTATACCCCGCGCGGTATACAGAAACAGCCACCGCCAGAGACTCCCAGTATACCCCGCGCGGTATACAGAAACAGCCACCGCCAGAGACTCACAGTATACCCCGCGCGGTATACAGAAACAGCCACCGCCAGAGACTCGCAGTATACCCCGCGCGGTATACAGAAACAGCCCCGCAAGAGACTCCCAGTATACCCCGCGCGGTATACAGAAACAGCCACCGCCAGAGACTCACAGTATACCCCGCGCGGTATACAGAAACAGCCACCGCCAGAGACTCGCAGTATACCCCGCGCGGTATACAGAAACAGCCCCCGCAAGAGACTCGCAGTATACCCCGCGCGGTATACAGAAACAGCCCCCGCAAGAGACTCCCAGTATACCCCGCGCGGTATACAGAAACAGCCCCCACAAGAGACTCGCAGTATACCCCGCGCGGTATACAGAAACAGCCCCCGCAAGAGACTCGCAGTATACCCCGCGCGGTATACAGAAACAGCCCCCGCAAGAGACTCGCAGTATACCCCGCGCGGTATACAGAAACAGCCCCGCAAGAGACTCGCAGTATACCCCGCGCGGTATACAGAAACAGCCCCACAAGAGACTCGCAGTATACCCCGCGCGGTATACAGAAACAGCCCCCGCAAGAGACTCCCAGTATACCCCGCGCGGTATACAGAAACAGCCCCCGCAAGAGACTCGCAGTATACCCCGCGCGGTATACAGAAACAGCCCCCGCAAGAGACTCGCAGTATACCCCGCGCGGTATACAGAAACAGCCCCCGCAAGAGACTCGCAGTATACCCCGCGCGGTATACAGAAACAGCCCCCGCAAGAGACTCCCAGTATACCCCGCGCGGTATACAGAAACAGCCCCCGCAAGAGACTCGCGGTATACCCCGCGCGGTATACAGAAACAGCCCCCGCAAGAGACTCGCAGTATACCCCGCGCGGTATACAGAAACAGCCCCCGCAAGAGACTCGCAGTATACCCCGCGCGGTATACAGAAACAGCCCCCGCAAGAGACTCCCAGTATACCCCGCGCGGTATACAGAAACAGCCCCCGCAAGAGACTCGCGGTATACCCCGCGCGGTATACAGAAACAGCCCCCGCAAGAGACTCGCAGTATACCCCGCGCGGTATACAGAAAAAGCCCCCGCAAGAGACTCGCGGTATACCCCGCGCGGTATACAGAAACAGCCCCCGCAAGAGACTCGCAGTATACCCCGCGCGGTATACAGAAACAGCCCCCGCAAGAGACTCGCAGTATACCCCGCGCGGTATACAGAAACAGCCCCCGCAAGAGACTCCCAGTATACCCCACGCGGTATACAGAAACAGCCCCCGCAAGAGACTCGCAGTATACCCCGCGCGGTATACAGAAACAGTCCCCGCAAGAGACTCGCAGTATACCCCGCGCGGTATACAGAAACAGCCCCCGCAAGAGACTCGCAGTATACCCCGCGCGGTATACAGAAACAGCCCCCGCAAGAGACTCGCAGTATACCCCGCGCGGTATACAGAAACAGCCCCCGCAAGAGACTCGCAGTATACCCCGCGCGGTATACAGAAACAGCCCCCGCAAGAGACTCCCAGTATACCCCGCGCGGTATACAGAAACAGCCCCCGCAAGAGACTCGCAGTATACCCCGCGCGGTATACAGAAACAGCCCCCGCAAGAGACTCGCAGTATACCCCGCGCGGTATACAGAAACAGCCCCCGCAAGAGACTCGCAGTATACCCCGCGCGGTATACAGAAACAGCCCCCGCAAGAGACTCGCAGTATACCCCGCGCGGTATACAGAAACAGCCCCCGCAAGAGACTCGCAGTATACCCCGCGCGGTATACAGAAACAGCCCCCGCAAGAGACTCGCAGTATACGCAACGCGGTATACAGAAACAGCCCCCGCAAGAGACTCCCAGTATACCCCGCGCGGTATACAGAAACAGCCCCCGCGAGAGACTCGCAGTATACCCCGCGCGGTATACAGAAACAGCCCCCGCAAGAGACTCGCAGTATACCCCGCGCGGTATACAGAAACAGCCCCCTCAAGAGACCCGCAGTATACCCCGCGCGGTATACAGAAACAGCCCCCGCAAGATACTCGCAGTATACCCCGCGCGGTATACAGAAACAGCCCCCGCAAGAGACTCCCAGTATACCCCGCGCGGTATACAGAAACAGCCCCCGCAAGAGACTCGCAGTATACCCCGCGCGGTATACAGAAACAGCCCCCGCAAGAGACTCCCAGTATACCCCGCGCGGTATACAGAAACAGCCCCCGCAAGAGACTCGCAGTATACCCCGCGCGGTATACAGAAACAGCCCCCGCAAGAGACTCGCAGTATACCCCGCGCGGTATACAGAAACAGCCCCCGCAAGAGACTCGCAGTATACCCCGCGCGGTATACAGAAACAGCCCCCGCAAGAGACTCGCAGAATACCCCGCGCGGTATACAGAAACAGCCCCCGCAAGAGACTCGCAGTATACCCCGCGCGGTATACAGAAACAGCCCCCGCAAGAGACTCGCAGTATACCCCGCGCGGTATACAGAAACAGCCCCCGCAAGAGACTCGCAGTATACCCCGCGCGGTATACAGAAACAGCCCCCGCAAGAGACTCCCAGTATACCCCGCGATGTATACAGAAACAGCCCCCGCAAGAGACTCCCAGTATACCCCGCGCGGTATAGAGAAACAGCCCCCGCAAGACACTCGCAGTATACCCCGCGCGGTATACAGAAACAGCCCCCGCAAGAGACTCGCAGTATACCCCGCGCGGTATACAGAAACAGCCCCCGCAAGAGACTCGCAGTATACCCCGCGCGGTATACAGAAACAGCCCCCGCAAGAGACTCGCAGTATACCCCGCGCGGTATACAGAAACAGCCCCCGCAAGAGACTCGCAGTATACCCAACGCGGTATACAGAAACAGCCCCCGCAAGAGACTCCCAGTATACCCCGCACGGTATACAGAAACAGCCCCCGCGAGAGACTCGCAGTATACCCCGCGCGGTATACAGAAACAGCCCCCGCAAGAGACAAGCAGTATACCCCGCGCGGTATACAGAAACAGCCCCCGCAAGAGACTCCCAGTATACCCCGCGCGGTATACAGAAACAGCCCCCGCAAGAGACTCGCAGTATACCCCGCACGGTATACAGAAACAGCCCCCGCAAGAGACTCGCAGTATACCCCGCGCGGTATACAGAAACAGCCCCCGCAAGAGACTCGCAGTATACCCCGCGCGGTATACAGAAACAGCCCCCGCAAGAGACTCGCAGTATACCCCGCGCGGTATACAGAAACAGCCCCCGCAAGAGACTCGCAGTATACCCCGCGCGGTATACAGAAACAGCCCCCGCAAGAGACTCGCAGTATACCCCGCGCGGTATACAGAAACAGCCCCCGCAAGAGACTCGCAGTATACCCCACGCGGTATACAGAAACAGCCCCCGCAAGAGACTCGCAGTATACCCCGCGCGGTATACAGAAACAGCCCCCGCAAGAGACTCCCAGTATACCCCGCGATGTATACAGAAACAGCCCCCGCAAGAGACTCCCAGTATACCCCGCGCGGTATACAGAAACAGCCCCCGCAAGAGACTCGCAGTATACCCCGCGCGGTATACAGAAACAGCCCCCGCAAGAGACTCGCAGTATACCCCGCGCGGTATACAGAAACAGCCCCCGCGAGAGACTCGCAGTATACCCCGCGCGGTATACAGAAACAGCCCCCGCAAGAGACTCGCAGTATACCCCGCGCGGTATACAGAAACAGCCCCCGCAAGAGACTCGCAGTATACCCCGCGCGGTATACAGAAACAGCCCCCGCAAGAGACTCGCAGTATACCCCGCGCGGTATACAGAAACAGCCCCCGCAAGAGACTCGCGGTATACCCCGCGCGGTATACAGAAACAGCCCCCGCAAGAGACTCCCAGTATACCCCGCGCGGTATACAGAAACAGCCCCCGCAAGAGACTCGCAGTATACCCCGCGCGGTATACAGAAACAGCCCCCGCAAGAGACTCCCAGTATACCCCGCGCGGTATACAGAAACAGCCCCCGCAAGAGACTCGCGGTATACCCCGCGCGGTATACAGAAACAGCCCCCGCAAGAGACTCGCAGTATACACCGCGCGGTATACAGAAACAGCCCCCGCAAGAGACTCGCAGTATACCCCGCGCGGTATACAGAAACAGCCCCCGCAAGAGACTCCCAGTATACCCCGCGCGGTATACAGAAACAGCCCCCGCAAGAGACTCGCAGTATACCCCGCGCGGTATACAGAAACAGCCCCCGCAAGAGACTCCCAGTATACCCCGCGCGGTATACAGAAACAGCCCCCGCAAGAGACTCGCAGTATACCCCGCGCGGTATACAGAAACAGCCCCCGCAAGAGACTCCCAGTATACCCCGCGCGGTATACAGAAACAGCCCCCGCAAGAGACTCGCAGTATACCCCGCGCGGTATACAGAAACAGCCCCCGCAAGAGACTCACAGTATACCCCGCGCGGTATACAGAAACAGCCCCCGCAAGAGACTCGCAGTATACCCCGCGCGGTATACAGAAACAGCCCCCGCAAGAGACTCCCAGTATACCCCGCGCGGTATACAGAAACAGCCCCCGCAAGAGACTCGCAGTATAACCCGCGCGGTATACAGAAACAGCCCCCGCAAGAGACTCGCAGTATACCCCGCGCGGGATACAGAAACAGCCCCCGCAAGAGACTCGCAGTATACCCCGCGCGGTATACAGAAACAGCCCCCTCAAGAGACTCCCAGTATACCCCGCGCGGTATACAGAATCAGCCCCGCAAGAGACTCGCAGTATACCCCGCGCGATATACAGAAACAGCCCCCGCAAGAGACTCGCAGTATACCCCGCGCGGTATACAGAAACAGCCCCCGCAAGAGACTCGCAGTATACCCCGCGCGGTATACAGAAACAGCCCCCGCAAGAGACTCGCAGTATACCCCGCGCGGTATACAGAAACAGCCCCCGCAAGAGACTCGCAGTATACCCCGCGCGGTATACAGAAACAGCCCCCGCAAGAGACTCGCAGTATACCCCGCGCGGTATACAGAAACAGCCCCCGCAAGAGACTCCCAGTATACCCCGCGCGGTATACAGAAACAGCCCCCGCAAGAGACTCCCAGTATACCCCGCGCGGTATACAGAAACAGCCCCCGCAAGAGACTCGCAGTATACCCCGCGCGGTATACAGAAACAGCCCCCGCAAGAGACTCGCAGTATAACCCGCGCGGTATACAGAATCAGCCCCGCAAGAGACTCGCTGTATACCCCGCGCGGTATACAGAAACAGCCCCCGCAAGAGACTCGCAGTATACCCCGCGCGGTATACAGAAACAGCCCCCTCAAGAGACTCGCAGTATACCCCGCGCGGTATACAGAAACAGCCCCCGCAAGAGACTCCCAGTATACCCCGCGCGGTATACAGAAACAGCCCCCGCAAGAGACTCGCAGTATACCCCGCGCGGTATACAGAAACAGCCCCCGCAAGAGACTCGCAGTATACTCCGCGCGGTATACAGAAACAGCCCCCGCAAGAGACTCGCAGTATACCCCGCGCGGTATACAGAAACAGCCCCCTCAAGAGACTCGCAGTATACTCCGCGCGGTATACAGAAACAGCCCCCGCAAGAGACTCGCAGTATACCCCGCGCGGTATACAGAAACAGCCCCCGCAAGAGACTCCCAGTATACCCCGCGCGGTATACAGAAACAGCCCCCGCAAGAGACTCGCAGTATACCCCGCGCGGTATACAGAAACAGCCCCCGCCAGAGACTCACAGTATACCCCGCGCGGTATACAGAATCAGCCCCGCAAGAGACTCGCTGTATACCCCGCGCGGTATACAGAAACAGCCCCCGCAAGAGACTCGCAGTATACCCCGCGCGGTATACAGAAACAGCCCCCGCAAGAGACTCCCAGTATACCCCGCGCGGTATACAGAAACAGCCCCCGCAAGAGACTCGCAGTATACCCCGCGCGGTATACAGAAACAGCCCCCGCAAGAGACTCGCAGTATACCCCGCGCGGTATACAGAAACAGCCCCCGCAAGAGACTCGCAGTATACCCCGCGCGGTATACAGAAACAGCCCCCGCAAGAGACTCCCAGTATACCCCGCGCGGTATACAGAAACAGCCCCCGCAAGAGACTCCCAGTATACCCCGCGCGGTATACAGAAACAGCCCCCGCAAGAGACTCGCAGTATACCCCGCGCGGTATACAGAAACAGCCCCCGCAAGAGACTCGCAGTATACCCCGCGCGGTATACAGAAACAGCCCCCGCAAGAAACTCGCAGTATACCCCGCGCGGTATACAGAAACAGCCCCCGCAAGAGACTCCCAGTATACCCCGCGCGGTATACAGAAACAGCCCCCGCAAGAGACTCGCAGTATACCCCGCGCGGTATACAGAAACAGCCCCCGCAAGAGACTCGCAGAATACCCCGCGCGGTATACAGAAACAGCCCCCGCAAGAGACTCGCAGTATACCCCGCGCGGTATACAGAAACAGCCCCCGCAAGAGACTCGCAGTATACCCCGCGCGGTATACAGAAACAGCCCCCGCAAGAGACTCGCAGTATACCCCGCGCGGTATACAGAAACAGCCCCCGCAAGAGACTCCCAGTATACCCCGCGATGTATACAGAAACAGCCCCCGCAAGAGACTCCCAGTATACCCCGCGCGGTATAGAGAAACAGCCCCCGCAAGACACTCGCAGTATACCCCGCGCGGTATACAGAAACAGCCCCCGCAAGAGACTCGCAGTATACCCCGCGCGGTATACAGAAACAGCCCCCGCAAGAGACTCGCAGTATACCCCGCGCGGTATACAGAAACAGCCCCCGCAAGAGACTCGCAGTATACCCCGCGCGGTATACAGAAACAGCCCCCGCAAGAGACTCGCAGTATACCCAACGCGGTATACAGAAACAGCCCCCGCAAGAGACTCCCAGTATACCCCGCACGGTATACAGAAACAGCCCCCGCGAGAGACTCGCAGTATACCCCGCGCGGTATACAGAAAAAGCCCCCGCAAGAGACAAGCAGTATACCCCGCGCGGTATACAGAAACAGCCCCCGCAAGAGACTCCCAGTATACCCCGCGCGGTATACAGAAACAGCCCCCGCAAGAGACTCGCAGTATACCCCGCACGGTATACAGAAACAGCCCCCGCAAGAGACTCGCAGTATACCCCGCGCGGTATACAGAAACAGCCCCCGCAAGAGACTCGCAGTATACCCCGCGCGGTATACAGAAACAGCCCCCGCAAGAGACTCGCAGTATACCCCGCGCGGTATACAGAAACAGCCCCCGCAAGAGACTCGCAGTATACCCCGCGCGGTATACAGAAACAGCCCCCGCAAGAGACTCGCAGTATACCCCGCGCGGTATACAGAAACAGCCCCCGCAAGAGACTCGCAGTATACCCCGCGCGGTATACAGAAACAGCCCCCGCAAGAGACTCGCAGTATACCCCGCGCGGTATACAGAAACAGCCCCCGCAAGAGACTCGCAGTATACCCCGCGCGGTATACAGAAACAGCCCCCGCAAGAGACTCGCAGTATACCCCGCGCGGTATACAGAAACAGCCCCCGCAAGAGACTCCCAGTATACCCCGCGATGTATACAGAAACAGCCCCCGCAAGAGACTCCCAGTATACCCCGCGCGGTATACAGAAACAGCCCCCGCAAGAGACTCGCAGTATACCCCGCGCGGTATACAGAAACAGCCCCCGCAAGAGACTCGCAGTATACCCCGCGCGGTATACAGAAACAGCCCCCGCAAGAGACTCGCAGTATACCCCGCGCGGTATACAGAAACAGCCCCCGCAAGAGACTCGCAGTATACCCAACGCGGTATACAGAAACAGCCCCCGCAAGAGACTCCCAGTATACCCCGCGCGGTATACAGAAACAGCCCCCGCAAGAGACTCCCAGTATACCCCGCGCGGTATACAGAAACAGCCCCCGCAAGAGACTCGCAGTATACCCCGCGCGGTATACAGAAACAGCCCCCGCAAGAGACTCGCAGTATACCCCGCGCGGTATACAGAAACAGCCCCCGCAAGAGACTCCCAGTATACCCCGCGCGGTATACAGAAACAGCCCCCGCAAGAGACTCCCAGTATACCCCGCGCGGTATACAGAAACAGCCCCCGCAAGAGACTCGCAGTATACCCCGCGCGGTATACAGAAACAGCCCCCGCAAGAGACTCGCAGTATACCCCGCGCGGTATACAGAAACAGCCCCCGCAAGAGACTCGCAGTATACCCCGCGCGGTATACAGAAACAGCCCCCGCAAGAGACTCCCAGTATACCCCGCGCGGTATACAGAAACAGCCCCCGCAAGAGACTCGCAGTATACCCCGCGCGGTATACAGAAACAGCCCCCGCAAGAGACTCGCAGTATACCCCGCGCGGTATACAGAAACAGCCCCCGCAAGAGACTCCCAGTATACCCCGCGCGGTATACAGAAACAGCCCCCGCAAGAGACTCGCAGTATACCCCGCGCGGTATACAGAAACAGCCCCGCAAGAGACTCGCAGTATACCCCGCGCGGGATACAGAAACAGCCCCCGCAAGAGACTCGCAGTATACCCCACGCGGTATACAGAAACAGCCCCCGCAAGAGACTCGCAGTATACCCCGCGCGGTATACAGAAACAGCCCCCGCAAGAGACTCGCAGTATACCCCGCGCGGTATACAGAAACAGCCCCCGCAAGAGACTCGCAGTATACCCCGCGCGGTATACAGAAACAGCCCCCGCAAGAGACTCGCAGTATACCCCGCGCGGTATACAGAAACAGCCCCCGCAAGAGACTCCCGGTATACCCCGCGCGGTATACAGAAACAGCCCCCGCAAGAGACTCGCGGTATACCCCGCGCGGTATACAGAAACAGCCCCCGCAAGAGACTCGCGGTATACCCCGCGCGGTATACAGAAACAGCCCCCGCAAGAGACTCGCAGTATACCCCGCGCGGTATACAGAAACAGCCCCAGCAAGAGACTCGCAGTATACCCCGCGCGGTATACAGAAACAGCCCCCGCAAGAGACTCCCAGTATACCCCACGCGGTATACAGAAACAGTCCCCGCAAGAGACTCGCAGTATACCCCGCGCGGTATACAGAAACAGCCCCCGCAAGAGACTCGCAGTATACCCCGCGCGGTATACAGAAACAGCCCCCGCAAGAGACTCGCAGTATACCCCGCGCGGTATACAGAAACAGCCCCCGCAAGAGACTCGCAGTATACCCCGCGCGGTATACAGAAACAGCCCCCGCAAGAGACTCCCAGTATACCCCGCGCGGTATACAGAAACAGCCCCCGCAAGAGACTCGCAGTATACCCCGCGCGGTATACAGAAACAGCCCCCGCAAGAGACTCGCAGTATACCCCGCGCGGTATACAGAAACAGCCCCCGCAAGAGACTCGCAGTATACCCCGCGCGGTATACAGAAACAGCCCCCGCAAGAGACTCCCAGTATACCCCACGCGGTATACAGAAACAGCCCCCGCAAGAGACTCGCAGTATACCCCGCGCGGTATACAGAAACAGCCCCCGCAAGAGACTCGCAGTATACCCCGCGCGGTATACAGAAACAGCCCCCGCAAGAGACTCGCAGTATACCCCGCGAGGTATACAGAAACAGCCCCCGCAAGAGACTCGCAGTATACCCCGCGCGGTATACAGAAACAGCCCCCGCAAGAGACTCGCAGTATACGCAACGCGGTATACAGAAACAGCCCCCGCAAGAGACTCCCAGTATACCCCGCGCGGTATACAGAAACAGCCCCCGCAAGAGACTCGCAGTATACCCCGCGCGGTATACAGAAACAGCCCCCGCAAGAGACTCGCAGTATACCCCGCGCGGTATACAGAAACAGCCCCCGCAAGAGACTCGCAATATACCCCGCGCGGTATACAGAAACAGTCCCCGCAAGAGACTCGCAGTATACCCCGCGCGGTATACAGAAACAGCCCCCGCAAGAGACTCGCAGTATACCCCGCGCGGTATACAGAAACAGCCCCCGCAAGAGACTCGCAGTATACCCCGCGCGGTATACAGAAACAGCCCCCGCAAGAGACTCGCAGTATGCCCCGCGCGGTATACAGAAACAGCCCCCGCAAGAGACTCCCAGTATACCCCGCGCGGTATACAGAAACAGCCCCCTCAAGAGACCCGCAGTATACCCCGCGCGGTATACAGAAACAGCCCCCGCAAGAGACTCGCAGTATACCCCGCGCGGTATACAGAAACAGCCCCCGCAAGAGACTCGCAGTATACCCCGCGCGGTATACAGAAACAGCCCCCGCAAGAGACTCGCAGTATACCCCGCGCGGTATACAGAAACAGCCCCCGCAAGAGACTCGCAGTATACCCCGCACGGTATACAGAAACAGTCTCCGCAAGATACTCGCAGTATACCCCGCGCGGTATACAGAAACAGCCCCCGCAAGAGACTCCCAGTATACCCCGCGCGGTATACAGAAACAGTCTCCGCAAGATACTCGCAGTATACCCCGCGCGGTATACAGAAACAGCCCCCGCAAGAGACTCCCAGTATACCCCGCGCGGTATACAGAAACAGCCCCCGCAAGAGACTCGCAGTATACCCCGCGCGGTATACAGAAACAGCCCCCGCAAGAGACTCGCAGTATACGCAACGCGGTATACAGAAACAGCCCCCGCAAGAGACTCCCAGTATACCCCGCGCGGTATACAGAAACAGCCCCCGCAAGAGACTCGCAGTATACCCCGCGCGGTATACAGAAACAGCCCCCGCAAGAGACTCCCAGTATACCCCGCGCGGTATACAGAAACAGCCCCCGCAAGAGACTCGCAGTATACCCCGCGCGGTATACAGAAACAGCCCCGCAAGAGACTCCCAGTATACCCCGCGCGGTATACAGAAACAGCCCCCGCAAGAGACTCGCAGTATACCCCGCGCGGTATACAGAAACAGCCCCCGCAAGAGACTCGCAGTATACCCCGCGCGGTATACAGAAACAGCCCCCGCAAGAGACTCGCAGTATACCCCGCGCGGTATACAGAAACAGCCCCCGCAAGAGACTCGCAGTATACCCCGCGCGGTATACAGAAACAGCCCCCGCAAGAGACTCCCAGTATACCCCGCGATGTATACAGAAACAGCCCCCGCAAGAGACTCCCAGTATACCCCGCGCGGTATACAGAAACAGCCCCCGCAAGAGACTCGCAGTATACCCCGCGCGGTATACAGAAACAGCCCCCGCAAGAGACTCGCAGTATACCCCGCGCGGTATACAGAAACAGCCCCCGCAAGAGACTCGCAGTATACCCCGCGCGGTATACAGAAACAGCCCCCGCAAGAGACTCGCAGTATACCCCGCGCGGTATACAGAAACAGCCCCCGCAAGAGACTCGCAGTATACCCAACGCGGTATACAGAAACAGCCCCCGCAAGAGACTCCCAGTATACCCCGCACGGTATACAGAAACAGCCCCCGCGAGAGACTCGCAGTATACCCCGCGCGGTATACAGAAACAGCCCCCGCAAGAGACAAGCAGTATACCCCGCGCGGTATACAGAAACAGCCCCCGCAAGAGACTCCCAGTATACCCCGCGCGGTATACAGAAACAGCCCCCGCAAGAGACTCGCAGTATACCCCGCACGGTATACAGAAACAGCCCCCGCAAGAGACTCCCAGTATACCCCGCGCGGTATACAGAAACAGCCCCCGCAAGAGACTCGCAGTATACCCCGCACGGTATACAGAAACAGCCCCCGCAAGAGACTCGCAGTATACCCCGCGCGGTATACAGAAACAGCCCCCGCAAGAGACTCGCAGTATACCCCGCGCGGTATACAGAAACAGCCCCCGCAAGAGACTCGCAGTATACCCCGCGCGGTATACAGAAACAGCCCCCGCAAGAGACTCGCAGTATACCCCGCGCGGTATACAGAAACAGCCCCCGCAAGAGACTCGCAGTATACCCAACGCGGTATACAGAAACAGCCCCCGCAAGAGACTCCCAGTATACCCCGCACGGTATACAGAAACAGCCCCCGCGAGAGACTCGCAGTATACCCCGCGCGGTATACAGAAACAGCCCCCGCAAGAGACAAGCAGTATACCCCGCGCGGTATACAGAAACAGCCCCCGCAAGAGACTCCCAGTATACCCCGCGCGGTATACAGAAACAGCCCCCGCAAGAGACTCGCAGTATACCCCGCGCGGTATACAGAAACAGCCCCCGCAAGAGACTCGCAGTATACCCCGCGCGGTATACAGAAACAGCCCCCGCAAGAGACTCGCAGTATACCCCGCGCGGTATACAGAAACAGCCCCCGCAAGAGACTCGCAGTATACCCCGCGCGGTATACAGAAACAGCCCCCGCAAGAGACTCGCAGTATACCCCGCGCGGTATACAGAAACAGCCCCCGCAAGAGACTCGCAGTATACCCCGCGCGGTATACAGAAACAGCCCCCGCAAGAGACTCCCAGTATACCCCGCGCGGTATACAGAAACAGCCCCCGCAAGAGACTCCCAGTATACCCCGCGCGGTATACAGAAACAGCCCCCGCAAGAGACTCCCAGTATACCCCGCGATGTATACAGAAACAGCCCCCGCAAGAGACTCCCAGTATACCCCGCGCGGTATACAGAAACAGCCCCCGCAAGAGACTCGCAGTATACCCCGCGCGGTATACAGAAACAGCCCCCGCAAGAGACTCGCAGTATACCCCGCGCGGTATACAGAAACAGCCCCCGCAAGAGACTCGCAGTATACCCCGCGCGGTATACAGAAACAGCCCCCGCAAGAGACTCGCAGTATACCCAACGCGGTATACAGAAACAGCCCCCGCAAGAAACTCCCAGTATACCCCGCACGGTATACAGAAACAGCCCCCGCAAGAGACTCCCAGTATACCCCGCGCGGTATACAGAAACAGCCCCCGCAAGAGACTCGCAGTATACCCCGCGCGGTATACAGAAACAGCCCCCGCAAGAGACTCCCAGTATACCCCGCGCGGTATACAGAAACAGCCCCCGCGAGAGACTCGCAGTATACCCCGCGCGGTATACAGAAACAGCCCCCGCAAGAGACTCCCAGTATACCCCGCGCGGTATACAGAAACAGCCCCCGCAAGAGACTCCCAGTATACCCCGCGCGGTATACAGAAACAGCCCCCGCAAGAGACTCGCAGTATACCCCGCGCGGTATACAGAAACAGCCCCCTCAAGAGACCCGCAGAATACCCCGCGCGGTATACAGAAACAGCCCCCGCAAGAGACTCGCAGTATACCCCGCGCGGTATACAGAAACAGCCCCCGCAAGAGACTCGCAGTATACCCCGCGCGGTATACAGAAACAGCCCCCGCAAGAGACTCGCAGTATACCCCGCGCGGTATACAGAAACAGCCCCCGCAAGAGACTCGCAGTATACCCCGCGCGGTATACAGAAACAGCCCCCGCAAGAGACTCCCAGTATACCCCGCGCGGTATACAGAAACAGCCCCCGCAAGAGACTCCCAGTATACCCCGCGCGGTATACAGAAACAGCCCCCGCAAGAGACTCGCAGTATACCCCGCGCGGTATACAGAAACAGCCCCCGCAAGAGACTCGCAGTATACCCCGCGCGGTATACAGAAACAGCCCCCGCAAGAGACTCGCGGTATACAGAAACAGCCCCCGCAAGAGACTCCCAGTATACCCCGCGCGGTATACAGAAACAGCCCCCGCAAGAGACTCGCGGTATACAGAAACAGCCCCCGCAAGAGACTCGCAGTATACCCTGCGCGGTATACAGAAACAGCCCCCGCAAGAGACTCGCAGTATACCCCGCGCGGTATACAGAAACAGCCCCCGCAAGAGACTCGCAGTATACCCCGCGCGGTATACAGAAACAGCCCCCGCAAGAGACTCCCAGTATACCCCACGCGGTATACAGAAACAGCCCCCGCAAGAGACTCGCAGTATACCCCGCGCGCTATACAGAAACAGCCCCCGCAAGAGACTCCCAGTATACCCCACGCGGTATACAGAAACAGCCCCCGCAAGAGACTCGCAGTATACCCCGCGCGGTATACAGAAACAGCCCCCGCAAGAGACTCGCAGTATACCCCGCGCGGTATACAGAAACAGCCCCCGCAAGAGACTCGCAGTATACCCCGCGCGGTATACAGAAACAGCCCCGCAAGAGACTCGCAGTATACCCCGCGCGGGATACAGAAACAGCCCCCGCAAGAGACTCGCAGTATACCCCACGCGGTATACAGAAACAGCCCCCGCAAGAGACTCGCAGTATACCCCGCGCGGTATACAGAAACAGCCCCCGCAAGAGACTCGCAGTATACCCCGCGCGGTATACAGAAACAGCCCCCGCAAGAGACTCGCAGTATACCCCGCGCGGTATACAGAAACAGCCCCCGCAAGAGACTCGCAGTATACCCCGCGCGGTATACAGAAACAGCCCCCGCAAGAGACTCCCAGTATACCCCGCGCGGTATACAGAAACAGCCCCCGCAAGAGACTCGCAGTATACCCCGCGCGGTATACAGAAACAGCCCCGCAAGAGACTCGCAGTATACCCCGCGCGGTATACAGAAACAGCCCCCGCAAGAGACTCCCAGTATACCCCGCGCGGTATACAGAAACAGCCCCCGCAAGAGACTCGCAGTATACCCCGCGCGGTATACAGAAACAGCCCCCGCAAGAGACTCGCAGTATACCCCGCGCGGTATAAAGAAACAGCCCCCGCAAGAGACTCGCAGTATACCCCGCGCGGTATACAGAAACAGCCCCCGCAAGAGACTCGCAGTATACCCCGCGCGGTATACAGAAACAGCCCCGCAAGAGACTCCCAGTATACCCCGCGCGGTATACAGAAACAGCCCCCGCAAGAGACTCGCAGTATACCCCGCGCGGTATACAGAAACAGCCCCCGCAAGAGACTCGCAGTATACCCAACGCGGTATACAGAAACAGCCCCCGCAAGAGACTCGCAGTATACCCCGCGCGGTATACAGAAACAGCCCCCGCAAGAGACTCGCAGTATACCCCGCGCGGTATACAGAAACAGCCCCCGCAAGAGACTGGCAGTATACCCCGCGCGGTATACAGAAACAGCCCCCGCAAGAGACTGGCAGTATACCCCGCACGGTATACAGAAACAGCCCCCGCAAGAGACTCGCAGTATACCCCGCGCGGTATACAGAAACAGCCCCCGCAAGAGACTCGCAGTATACCCCGCGCGGTATACAGAAACAGCCCCCGCAAGAGACCCCCAGTATACCCCGCGCGGTATACAGAAACAGCCCCCGCAAGAGACTCCCAGTATACCCCGCGCGGTATACAGAAACAGCCCCCGCGAGAGACTCGCAGTATACCCCGCGCGGTATACAGAAACAGCCCCCGCGAGAGACTCGCAGTATACCCCGCGCGGTATACAGAAACAGCCCCCGCAAGAGACTCGCAGTATACCCCGCGCGGTATACAGAAACAGCCCCCTCAAGAGACCCGCAGAATACCCCGCGCGGTATACAGAAACAGCCCCCGCAAGAGACTCGCAGTATACCCCGCGCGGTATACAGAAACAGCCCCCGCAAGAGACTCGCAGTATACCCCGCGCGGTATACAGAAACAGCCCCCGCAAGAGACTCGCAGTATACCCCGCGCGGTATACAGAAACAGCCCCCGCAAGAGACTCGCAGTATACCCCGCGCGGTATACAGAAACAGCCCCCGCAAGAGACTCGCAGTATACCCCGCGCGGTATACAGAAACAGCCCCCGCAAGAGACTCGCAGTATACCCCGCGCGGTATACAGAAACAGCCCCCGCAAGAGACTCGCAGTATACCCCGCGCGGTATACAGAAACAGCCCCCGCAAGAGACTCCCAGGATACCCCGCGCGGTATACAGAAACAGCCCCCGCAAGAGACTCCCAGTATACCCCGCGCGGTATACAGAAACAGCCCCCGCAAGAGACTCGCAGTATACCCCGCGCGGTATACAGAAACAGCCCCCGCGAGAGACTCGCAGTATACCCCGCGCGGTATACAGAAACAGCCCCCGCAAGAGACTCGCAGTATACCCCGCGCGGTATACAGAAACAGCCCCCTCAAGAGACCCGCAGAATACCCCGCGCGGTATACAGAAACAGCCCCCGCAAGAGACTCGCAGTATACCCCGCGCGGTATACAGAAACAGCCCCCGCAAGAGACTCCCAGTATACCCCGCGCGGTATACAGAAACAGCCCCCGCGAGAGACTCGCAGTATACCCCGCGCGGTATACAGAAACAGCCCCCGCAAGAGACTCCCAGTATACCCCGCGCGGTATACAGAAACAGCCCCCGCGAGAGACTCGCAGTATACCCCGCGCGGTATACAGAAACAGCCCCCGCAAGAGACTCGCAGTATACCCCGCGCGGTATACAGAAACAGCCCCCGCAAGAGACTCGCAGTATACCCCGCGCGGTATACAGAAACAGCCCCCGCAAGAGACTCGCAGTATACCCCGCGCGGTATACAGAAACAGCCCCCGCAAGAGACTCGCAGTATACCCCGCGCGGTATACAGAAACAGCCCCCGCAAGAGACTCGCAGTATACCCCGCGCGGTATACAGAAACAGCCCCGCAAGAGACTCGCAGTATACCCCGCGATGTATACAGAAACAGCCCCCGCAAGAGACTCGCAGTATACCCCGCGCGGTATACAGAAACAGCCCCCGCAAGAGACTCGCAGTATACCCCGCGCGGTATACAGAAACAGCCCCCGCAAGAGACTCGCAGTATACCCCGCGCGGTATACAGAAACAGCCCCGCAAGAGACTCGCAGTATACCCCGCGCGGGATACAGAAACAGCCCCCGCAAGAGACTCGCAGTATACCCCGCGCGGTATACAGAAACAGCCCCCGCAAGAGACTCGCAGTATACCCCGCGCGGTATACAGAAACAGCCCCCGCAAGAGACTCGCAGTATACCCCGCGCGGTATACAGAAACAGCCCCCGCAAGAGACTCGCAGTATACCCCGCGCGGTATACAGAAACAGCCCCCGCAAGAGACTCGCAGTATACCCCGCGCGGTATACAGAAATAGCCCCCGCAAGAGACTCGCAGTATACCCAACGCGGTATACAGAAACAGCCCCCGCAAGAGACTCGCAGTATACCCCGCGCGGTATACAGAAACAGCCCCCGCAAGAGACTCGCAGTATACCCCGCGCGGTATACAGAAACAGCCCCCGCAAGAGACTGGCAGTATACCCCGCGCGGTATACAGAAACAGCCCCCGCAAGAGACTGGCAGTATACCCCGCACGGTATACAGAAACAGCCCCCGCAAGAGACTCGCAGTATACCCCGCGCGGTATACAGAAACAGCCCCCGCAAGAGACTCGCAATATACCCCGCGCGGTATACAGAAACAGCCCCCGCAAGAGACCCCCAGTATACCCCGCGCGGTATACAGAAACAGCCCCCGCAAGAGACTCGCAGTATACCCCGCGCGGTATACAGAAACAGCCCCCGCAAGAGACTCGCAGTATACCCCGCGCGGTATACAGAAACAGCCCCCGCAAGAGACTCCCAGTATACCCCGCGCGGTATACAGAAACAGCCCCCGCAAGAGACTCCCAGTATACCCCGCGCGGTATACAGAAACAGCCCCCGCAAGAGACTCGCAGTATACCCTGCGCGGTATACAGAAACAGCCCCCGCAAGAGACTCGCAGTATACCCCGCGCGGTATACAGAAACAGCCCCCGCAAGAGACTCCCAGTATACCCCGCGCGGTATACAGAAACAGCCCCCGCAAGAGACTCGCAGTATACCCCGCGCGGTATACAGAAACAGCCCCCGCAAGAGACTCCCAGTATACCCCGCGCGGTATACAGAAACAGCCCCCGCAAGAGACTCGCAGTATACCCCGCGCGGTATACAGAAACAGCCCTAGCAAGAGACTCGCAGTATACCCCGCGCGGTATACAGAAACAGCCCCCTCAAGAGACTCCCAGTATACCCCGCGCGGTATACAGAAACAGCCCCCGCAAGAGACTCGCAGTATACCCCGCGCGGTATACAGAAACAGCCCCCGCAAGAGACTCGCAGTATACCCCGCGCGGTATACAGAAACAGCCCCCGCAAGAGACTCGCAGTATACCCCGCGCGGTATACAGAAACAGCCCCCGCAAGAGACTCGCAGTATACCCGCGCGGTATACAGAAACAGCCCCCGCAAGAGACTCGCAGTATACCCCGCGCGGTATACAGAAACAGCCCCCGCAAGAGACTCCCAGTATACCCCGCGCGGTATACAGAAACAGCCCCCGCAAGAGACTCGCAGTATACCCCGCGCGGTATACAGAAACAGCCCCCGCAAGAGACTCCCAGTATACCCCGCGCGGTATACAGAAACAGCCCCCGCAAGAGACTCCCAGTATACCCCGCGCGGTATACAGAAACAGCCCCCGCAAGAGACTCGCAGTATACCCCGCGCGGTATACAGAAACAGCCCCCGCAAGAGACTCCCAGTATACCCCGCGCGGTATACAGAAACAGCCCCCGCAAGAGACTCGCAGTATACCCCGCGCGGTATACAGAAACAGCCCCCGCAAGAGACTCGCAGTATACCCCGCGCGGTATACAGAAACAGCCCCCGCAAGAGACTCGCAGTATACCCCGCGCGGTATACAGAAACAGCCCCCTAGTTGCTGGATAGGATAGCACTGGGTGGGCTAGTTGCTGGGTAGGATAGGACAGCACTGGGTGGGCTAGTTGCTGGGTAGGATAGGATAGCACTGGGTGGGCTAGTTGCTGGGTAGGATAGGATAGCACTGGGTGGGTTAGTTGCTGGGTAGGATAGGATAGCACTGGGTGGGTTAGTTGCTGGGTAGGATAGGATAGCACTGGGTGGGTTAGTTGCTGGGTAGGATAGGATAGCACTGGGTGGGTTAGTTGCTGGGTAGGATAGGATAGCACTGGGTGGGTTAGTTGCTGGGTAGGATAGGATAGCACTGGGTGGGCTAGTTGCTGGGTAGGATAGCACTGGGTGGGTTAGTTGCTGGGTAGGATAGGATAGCACTGGGTGGGTGAGTTGCTGGGTAGGATAGGATAGCAGTGGGTGGGCTAGTTGCTAGGTAGGATAGGATAGCACTGGGTGGGTTAGTTCCTGGGTAGGATAGGATAGCACTGGGTGGGTTAGTTGCTGGGTAGGATAGGATAGCACTGGGTGGGTTAGTTGCTGGGTAGGATAGGATAGCACTGGGTGGGTTAGTTGCTGGGTAGGATAGGATAGCACTGGGTGGGTTAGTTGCTGGGTAGGATAGGATAGCACTGGGTGGGTTAGTTGCTGGGTATGATAGCACTGGGTGGGTTAGTTGCTGGGTAGGATAGGATAGCACTGGGTGGGCTAGTTGCTGGGTAGGATAGGATAGCACTGGGTGGGTTAGTTGCTGGGTAGGATAGGATAGCACTGGGTGGGTTAGTTGCTGGGTAGGATAGGATAGCACTGGGTGGGCTAGTAGCTGGGTAGGATAGGATAGCACTGGGTGGGCTAGTTGCTGGGTAGGATAGGATAGCACTGGGTGGGTTAGTTGCTGGGTAGGATAGCACTGGGTGGGTTAGTTGCTGGGTAGGATAGCACTGGGTGGGTTAGTTGCTGGGTAGGATAGGATAGCACTGGGTGGGTTAGTTGCTGGGTAGGATAGCACTGGGTGGGTTAGTTGCTGGGTAGGATAGGATAGCACTGGGTGGGTTAGTTGCTGGGTAGGATAGGATAGCACTGAGTGGGTTAGTTGCTGGGTAGGATAGGATAGCACTGGGTGGGTTAGTTGCTGGGTAGGATAGGATAGCACTGGGTGGGTTAGTTGCTGGGTAGGATAGGATAGCACTGGGTGGGTTAGTTGCTGGGTATGATAGCACTGGGTGGGTTAGTTGCTGGGTAGGATAGGATAGCACTGGGTGGGCTAGTTGCTGGGTAGGATAGGATAGCACTGGGTGGGTTAGTTGCTGGGTAGGATAGGATAGCACTGGGTGGGTTAGTTGCTGGGTAGGATAGGATAGCACTGGGTGGGTTAGATGCTGGGTAGGATAGGATAGCACTGGGTGGGTTAGTTGCTGGGTAGGATAGGATAGCACTGGGTGGGTTAGTTGCTGGGTAGGATAGGATAGCACTGGGTGGGTTAGTTGCTAGGTAGGATAGCACTGGGTGGGCTAGTTGCTGGGTAGGATAGGATAGCACTGGGTGGGTTAGTTGCTGGGTAGGATAGCACTGGGTGGGCTAGTTGCTGGGTAAGATAGGATAGCACTGGGTGGGTTAGTTGCTGGGTATGATAGGATAGCACTGGGTGGGTTAGTTGCTGGGTAGGATAGGATAGCACTGGGTGGGTTAGTTGCTGGGTAGGATAGGATAGCACTGGGTGGGTTAGTTGCTGGGTAGGATAGGATAGCACTGGGTGAGTTAGTTGCTGGGTAGGATAGGATAGCACTGGGTGGGTTAGTTGCTGGGTAGGATAGGATAGCACTGGGTGGGCTAGTTGCTAGGTAGGATAGGATAGCACTGGGTGGGCTAGTTGCTAGGTAGGATAGGATAGCACTGGGTGGGTTAGTTGCTGGGTAGGATAGGATAGCACTGGGTGGGTTAGATGCTGGGTAGGATAGGATAGCACTGGGTGGGTTAGTTGCTAGGTAGGATAGGACAGCACTGGGTGGGCTAGTTGCTGGGTAGGATAGGATAGCACTGGGTGGGTTAGTTGCTGGGTAGGATAGGATAGCACTGGGTGGGTTAGTTGCTGGGTAGGATAGGATAGCACTGGGTGGGTTAGATGCTGGGTAGGATAGGATAGCACTGGGTGGGTTAGTTGCTGGGTAGGATAGGATAGCACTGGGTGGGTTAGTTGCTGGGTAGGATAGGATAGCACTGGGTGGGTTAGATGCTGGGTAGGATAGGATAGCACTGGGTGGGTTAGTTGCTAGGTAGGATAGGATAGCACTGGGTGGGCTAGTTGCTGGGTAGGATAGGATAGCACTGGGTGGGTTAGTTGCTGGGTAGGATAGGATAGCACTGGGTGGGTTAGTTGCTGGGTAGGATAGGATAGCACTGGGTGGGTTAGTTGCTGGGTAGGATAGCACTGGGTGGGTTAGTTGCTGGGTAGGACAGCACTGGGTGGGTTAGTTGCTGGGTAGGATAGGATAGCACTGGGTGGGTTAGTTGCTGGGTAGCATAGCACTGGGTGGGTTAGTTGCTGGGTAGGATAGGATAGCACTGGGTGGGTTAGTTGCTGGGTAGGATAGGATAGCACTGGGTGGGTTAGTTGCTGGGTAGGATAGCACTGGGTGGGTTAGTTGCTGGGTAGGATAGTATAGCACTGGGTGGGTTAGTTGCTGGGTAGGATAGCACTGGGTGGGTTAGTTGCTGGGTAGGATAGCACTGGGTGGGCTAGTTGCTGGGTAGGATAGGATAGCACTGGGTGGGCTAGTTGCTGGGTAGGATAGGATAGCACTGGGTGGGTTAGTTGCTGGGTAGGATAGCACTGGGTGGGTTAGTTGCTGGGTAGGATAGGATAGCACTGGGTGGGTTAGTTGCTGGGTAGGATAGGATAGCACTGGGTGGGTTAGTTGCTGGGTAGGATAGGATAGCACTGGGTGGGTTAGTTGCTGGGTAGGATAGGATAGCACTGGGTGGGTTAGTTGCTGGGTAGGATAGGATAGCACTGGGTGGGTTAGTTGCTGGGTAGGATAGGATAGCACTGGGTGGGTTAGTTGCTGGGTAGGATAGCACTGGGTAGGTTAGTTGCTGGGTAGGATAGGATAGCACTGGGTGGGTTAGTTGCTGGGTAGGATAGGATAGCACTGGGTGGGTTAGTTGCTGGGTAGGATAGGATAGCACTGGGTGGGTTAGTTGCTGGGTAGGATAGGATAGCACTGGGTGGGTTAGTTGCTGGGTAGGATAGGATAGCACTGGTGGGTTAGTTGCTGGGTAGGATAGGATAGCACTGGGTGGGTTAGTTGCTGGGTAGGATAGGATAGCACTGGGTGGGTTAGTTGCTGGGTAGGATAGGATAGCACTGGTGGGTTAGTTGCTGGGTAGGATAGGATAGCACTGGGTGGGTTAGTTGCTGGGTAGGATAGGATAGCACTGGGTGGGTTAGTTGCTGGGTAGGATAGGATAGCACTGGGTGGGTTAGTTGCTGGGTAGGATAGCACTGGGTGGGTTAGTTGCTGGGTAGGATAGGATAGCACTGGGTGGGTTAGATGCTGGGTAGGATAGGATTGCACTGGGTGGTTAGTTGCTGGGTAGGATAGGATAGCACTGGGTGGGTTAGTTGCTGGGTAGGATAGGATAGCACTGGGTGGGCTAGTTGCTGGGTAGGATAGGATAGCACTGGGTGGGTTAGTTGCTGGGTAGGATAGGATAGCACTGGGTGGGCTAGTTGCTGGGTAGGATAGGATAGCACTGGGTGGGTTAGTTGCTGGGTAGGATAGGATAGCACTGGGTGGGTTAGTTGCTGGGTAGGATAGGATAGCACTGGGTGGGTTAGTTGCTGGGTAGGATAGGATAGCACTGGGTGGGTTAGTTGCTGGGTAGGATAGCACTGGGTGGGCTAGTTGCTTGGTAGGATAGCACTGAGTGGGTTAGTTGCTGGGTAGGATAGAATAGCACTGGGTGGGCTAGTTGCTGGGTAGGATAGGATAGCACTGGGTGGGTAAGTTGCTGGGTAGGATAGGATAGCACTGGGTGGGCTAGTTGCTAGGTAGGATAGCACTGGGTGGGCTAGTTGCTGGGTAGGTTAGGATAGCACTGGGTGGGTTAGTTGCTGGGTAGGATAGCACTGGGTGGGTTAGTTGCTGGGTAGGATAGAATAGCACTGGGTGGGCTAGTTGCTGGGTAGGATAGGATAGCACTGGGTGGGTTAGTTGCTGGGTAAGATAGGATAGCACTGGGTGGGTTAGTTGCTGGGTAGGATAGGATAGCACTGGGTGGGTTAGTTGCTGGGTAGGATAGCACTGGGTGGGTTAGTTGCTGGGTAGGATAGGATAGCACTGGGTGGGTTAGTTGCTGGGTAGGATAGCACTGGGTGGGCTAGTTGCTGGGTAGGACAGCACTGGGTGGGTTAGTTGCTGGGTAGGATAGGATAGCACTGGGTGGGCTAGTTGCTGGGTAGGATAGGATAGCACTGGGTGGGTTAGTTGCTGGGTAGGATAGGATAGCACTGGGTGGGTTAGTTGCTGGGTAGGATAGGATAGCACTGGGTGAGTTAGTTGCTGGGTAGGATAGGATAGCACTGGGTGGGTTAGTTGCTGGGTAGGATAGGATAGCACTGGGTGGGTTAGTTGCTGGGTAGGATAGGATAGCACTGGGTGGGCTAGTTGCTGGGTAGGATAGGATAGCACTGGGTGGGTTAGTTGCTGGGTAGGATAGGATAGCACTGGGTGGGCTAGTTGCTGGGTAGGATAGGATAGCACTGGGTGGGCTAGTTGCTGGGTAGGATAGCACTGGGTGGGTTAGTTGCTGGGTAGGATAGGATAGCACTGGGTGGGTTAGTTGCTGGGTAGGATAGGATAGCACTGGGTGGGTTAGTTGCTGGGTAGGATAGGATAGCACTGGGTGGGTTAGTTGCTGGGTAGGATAGGATAGCACTGGGTGGGTTAGTTGCTGGGTAGGATAGGATAGCACTGGGTGGGCTAGTTGCTGGGTAGGATAGGATAGCACTGGGTGGGTTAGTTGCTGGGTAGGATAGGATAGCACTGGGTGGGCTAGTTGCTGGGTAGGATAGGATAGCACTGGGTGGGCTAGTTGCTGGGTAGGATAGGAAAGCACTGGGTGGGCTAGTTGCTGGGTAGGATAGGATAGCACTGGGTGGGTTAGTTGCTGGGTAGGATAGGATAGCACTGGGTGGGTTAGATGCTGGGTAGGATAGGATAGCACTGGGTGGGCTAGTTGCTGGGTAGGATAGGATAGCACTGGGTGGGTTAGTTGCTGGGTAGGATAGGATAGCACTGGTGGGCTAGTTGCTGGGTAGGATAGGATAGCACTGGGTGGGCTAGTTGCTGGGTAGGATAGGATAGCACTGGGTGGGCTAGTTGCTGGGTAGGATAGGATAGCACTGGGTGGGTTAGTTGCTGGGTAGGATAGGATAGCACTGGGTGGGTTAGTTGCTGGTTAGGATAGGATAGCACTGGGTGGGCTGGTTGCTGGGTAGGATAGGGTAGCACTGGGTGGGTTAGTTGCTGGGTAGGATAGGATAGCACTGGGTGGGCTAGTAGCTGGGTAGGATAGGATAGCACTGGGTGGGCTAGTTGCTGGGTAGGATAGGATAGCACTGGGTGGGTTAGTTGCTGGGTAGGATAGCACTGGGTGGGTTAGTTGCTGGGTAGGATAGCACTGGGTGGGTTAGTTGCTGGGTAGGATAGGATAGCACTGGGTGGGTTAGTTGCTGGGTAGGATAGCACTGGGTGGGTTAGTTGCTGGGTAGGATAGGATAGCACTGGGTGGGTTAGTTGCTGGGTAGGATAGGATAGCACTGGGTGGGTTAGTTGCTGGGTAGGATAGCACTGGGTGGGCTAGTTGCTGGGTAGGATAGGATAGCACTGGGTGGGTTAGTTGCTGGGTAGGATAGGATAGCACTGGGTGGGTTAGTTGCTGGGTAGGATAGGATAGCACTGGGTGGGCTAGTTGCTGGGTAGGATAGGATAGCACTGGGTGGGCTAGTTGCTAGGTAGGATAGGATAGCACTGGGTGGGTTAGTTGCTGGGTAGGATAGGATAGCACTGGGTGGGTTAGTTGCTGGGTAGGATAGGATAGCATTGGGTGGGTTAGTTGCTGGGTAGGATAGGATAGCACTGGGTGGGCTAGTTGCTGGGTAGGATAGGATAGCACTGGGTGGGCTAGTTGCTGGGTAGGATAGAATAGCACTGGGTGGGCTAGTTGCTGGGTAGGATAGAATAGCACTGGGTGGGCTAGTTGCTGGGTAGGATAGAATAGCACTGGGTGGGTTAGTTGCTGGGTAAGATAGCACTGGGTGGGTTAGATGCTGGGTAAGATAGCACTGGGTGGGTTAGTTGCTGGGTAGGATAGGATAGCACTGGGTGGGTTAGTTGCTGGGTAGGATAGCACTGGGTGGGTTAGTTGCTGAGTAGGATAGCACTGGGTGGGTTAGTTGCTGGGTAGGATAGGATAGCACTGGGTGGGTTAGTTGCTGGGTAGGATAGGAAAGCACTGAGTGGGTTAGTTGCTGGGTAGGATAGGATAGCACTGGGTGGGTTAGATGCTGGGTAGGATAGGATAGCACTGGGTGGGTTAGTTGCTGGGTAGGATAGGATAGCACTGGGTGGGTTAGTTGCTGGGTAGGATAGGATAGCACTGGGTGGGCTAGTTGCTGGGTAGGATAGGATAGCACTGGGTGGGCTAGTTGCTGGGTAGGATAGCACTGGGTGTGTTAGTTGCTGGGTAGGATAGGATAGCACTGGGTGGGCTAGTTGCTGGGTAGGATAGGATAGCACTGGGTGGGTTAGTTGCTGGGTAGGATAGGATAGCACTGGGTGGGTTAGTTGCTGGGTAGGATAGGATAGCACTGGGTGGTTAGTTGCTGGGTAGGATAGGATAGCACTGGGTGGGATAGTTGCTGGGTAGGATAGGATAGCACTGGGTGGGTTAGTTGCTGGGTAGGATAGGATAGCACTGGGTGGGTTAGATGCTGGGTAGGATAGGATAGCACTGGGTGGGTTAGTTGCTGGGTAGGATAGGATAGCACTGGGTGGGCTAGTTGCTGGGTAGGATAGGATAGCACTGGGTGGGTTAGTTGCTGGGTAGGATAGGATAGCACTGGGTGGGTTAGATGCTGGGTAGGATAGGATAGCACTGGGTGGGTTAGATGCTGGGTAGGATAGGATAGCACTGGGTGGGCTAGTTGCTGGGTAGGATAGGATAGCACTGGGTGGGCTGGTTGCTGGGTAGGATAGGGAAGCACTGGGTGGGTTAGTTGCTGGGTAGGGTAGGATAGCACTGGGTGGGTTAGTTGCTGGGTAGGATAGGATAGCACTGGGTGGGTTAGTTGCTGGGTAGGATAGCACTGGGTGGGCTAGTTGCTGGGTAGGATAGGATAGCACTGGGTGGGCTAGTTGCTGGGTAGGATAGGATAGCACTGGGTGGGTTAGTTGCTGGGTAGGATAGGATAGCACTGGGTGGGTTAGTTGCTGGGTAGGATAGGATAGCACTGGGTGGGTTAGTTGCTAGGTAGGATAGGATAGCACTGGGTGGGCTAGTTGCTGGGTAGGATAGGATAGCACTGGGTGGGTTAGTTGCTGGGTAGGATAGGATAGCACTGGGTGGGTTAGTTGCTGGGTAGGATAGGATAGCACTGGGTGGGTTAGTTGCTGGGTAGGATAGGATAGCACTGGGTGGGTTAGTTGCTGGGTAGGATAGGATAGCACTGGGTGGGTTAGTTGCTGGGTAGGATAGGATAGCACTGGGTGGGTTAGTTGCTGGGTAGGATAGGATAGCACTGGGTGGGTAAGTTACTGGGTAGGATAGGATAGCACTGGGTGGGCTAGTTGCTGGGTAGGATAGCACTGGGTGGGCTAGTTGCTGGGTAGGATAGGATAGCACTGGGTGGGTAAGTTGCTGGGTAGGATAGGATAGCACTGGGTGGGCTAGTTGCTGTGTAGGATAGCACTGGGTGGGCTAGTTGCTGGGTAGGATAGGATAGCACTGGGTGGGTTAGTTGCTGGGTAGGATAGGATAGCACTGGGTGGGCTAGTTGCTGGGTAGGATAGGATAGCACTGGGTGGGCTAGTTGCTGGGTAGGATAGGATAGCACTGGGTGGTTAGTTGCTGGGTAGGATAGGATAGCACTGGGTGGGTTAGTTGCTGGGTAGGATAGGATAGCACTGGGTGGGTTAGTTGCTGGGTAGGATAGGATAGCACTGGGTGGGTTAGTTGCTGGGTAGGATAGGATAGCACTGGGTGGGTTAGTTGCTGGGTAGGGTAGGATAGCACTGGGTGGGCTAGTTGCTGGGTAGGATAGGATAGCACTGGGTGGGTAAGTTGCTGGGTAGGATAGGATAGCACTTTGTGGGCTAGTTGCTGTGTAGGATAGCACTGGGTGGGCTAGTTGCTGGGTAGGATAGGATAGCACTGGGTGGGTTAGTTGCTGGGTAGGATAGGATAGCACTGGGTGGGTTAGTTGCTGGGTAGGATAGGATAGCACTGGGTGGGTTAGTTGCTGGGTAGGATAGGATAGCACTGGGTGGTTAGTTGCTGGGTAGGATAGGATAGCACTGGGTGGGCTAGGTCCTGGGTAGGATAGGATAGCACTGGGTGGGTTAGTTGCTGGGTAGGATAGGATAGCACTGGGTGGGCTAGTTGCTGGGTAGGATAGGATAGCACTGGGTGGGTTAGATGCTGGGTAGGATAGGATAGCACTGGGTGGGCTAGTTGCTGGGTAGGATAGGATAGCACTGGGTGGGCTAGTTGCTGGGTAGGATAGGATAGCACTGGGTGGGTTAGTTGCTGGGTAGGATAGGATAGCACTGGGTGGGCTAGTTGCTGGGTAGGATAGGATAGCACTGGGTGGGCTAGTTGCTGGGTAGGATAGCACTGGGTGGGTTAGTTGCTTGGTAGGATAGGATAGCACTGGGTGGGTTAGTTGCTGGGTAGGATAGCATAGCACTGGGTGGGTTAGTTGCTGGGTAGGATAGGATAGCACTGGGTGGGCTAGTTCCTGGGTAGGATAGGATAGCACTGGGTGGGCTAGTTGCTGGGTAGGATAGGAAAGCACTGGGTGGGCTAGTTGCTGGGTAGGATAGGATAGCACTGGGTCGGCTAGTTGCTGGGTAGGATAGGATAGCACTGGGTGGGCTAGTTGCTGGGTAGGATAGGATAGCACTGGGTGGGCTAGTTGCTGGGTAAGATAGGATAGCACTGGGTGGGTTAGTTGCTGGGTAGGATAGGATAGCACTGGGTGGGTTAGTTGCTGGGTAGGATAGGATAGCACTGGGTGGGTTAGTTGCTGGGTAGGATAGGATAGCACTGGGTGGGCTAGTTGCTGGGTAGGATAGGATAGCACTGGGTGGGTTAGTTGCTGGGTAGGATAGGATAGCACTGGGTGGGCTAGTTGCTGGGTAGGATAGGATAGCACTGGGTGGGCTAGTTGCTGGGTAGGATAGGAAAGCACTGGGTGGGCTAGTTGCTGGGTAGGATAGGATAGCACTGGGTGGGTTAGTTGCTGGGTAGGATAGGATAGCACTGGGTGGGTTAGATGCTGGGTAGGATAGGATAGCACTGGGTGGGCTAGTTGCTGGGTAGGATAGGATAGCACTGGGTGGGCTAGTTGCTGGGTAGGATAGGATAGCACTGGGTGGGTTAGTTGCTGGGTAGGATAGGATAGCACTGGGTGGGTTAGTTGCTGGGTAGGATAGGATAGCACTGGGTGGGTTAGTTGCTGGGTAGGATAGGATAGCACTGGGTGGGTTAGTTGCTGGGTAGGATAGGATAGCACTGGGTGGGCTAGTTGCTGGGTAGGATAGGATAGCACTGGGTGGGTTAGTTGCTGGGTAGGATAGGATAGCACTGGGTGGGCTAGTTGCTGGGTAGGATAGGATAGCACTGGGTGGGCTAGTTGCTGGGTAGGATAGGATAGCACTGGGTGGGTTAGTTGCTGGGTAGGATAGGATAGCACTGGGTGGGCTAGTTGCTGGGTAGGATAGGATAGCACTGGGTGGGCTAGTTGCTGGGTAGGATAGGATAGCACTGGGTGGGTTAGATGCTGGGTAGGATAGGATAGCACTGGGTGGGCTAGTTGCTGGGTAGGATAGCACTGGGTGGGTTAGTTGCTGGGTAGGATAGGATAGCACTGGGTGGGCTAGTTGCTGGGTAGGATAGGATAGCACTGGGTGGGTTAGTTGCTGGGTAGGATAGCACTGGGTGGGTTAGTTGCTGGGTAGGATAGGATAGCACTGGGTGGGCTAGTTGCTGGGTAGGATAGGATAGCACTGGGTGGGTTAGTTGCTGGGTAGGATAGCACTGGGTGGGTTAGTTGCTGGGTAGGATAGGATAGCACTGGGTGGGCTAGTTGCTGGGTAGGATAGGATAGCACTGGGTGGGTTAGTTGCTGGGTAGGATAGGATAGCACTGGGTGGGTTAGTTGCTGGGTAGGATAGGATAGCACTGGGTGGGCTAGTTGCTGGGTAGGATAGGATAGCACTGGGTGGGCTAGTTGCTGGGTAGGATAGGATAGCACTGGGTGGGCTGGTTGCTGGGTTGGATAGGGTAGCACTGGGTGGGTTAGTTGCTGGGTAGGATAGGATAGCACTGGGTGGGCTAGTAGCTGGGTAGGATAGGATAGCACTGGGTGGGCTAGTTGCTGGGTAGGATAGGATAGCACTGGGTGGGTTAGTTGCTGGGTAGGATAGCACTGGGTGGGTTAGTTGCTGGGTAGGATAGCACTGAGTGGGTTAGTTGCTGGGTAGGATAGGATAGCACTGGGTGGGTTAGTTGCTGGGTAGGATAGGATAGCACTGGGTGGGTTAGTTGCTGGGTAGGATAGGATAGCACTGGGTGGGTTAGTTGCTGGGTAGGATAGGATAGCACTGGGTGGGTTAGTTGCTGGGTAGGATAGGATAGCACTGGGTGGGTTAGTTGCTGGGTAGGATAGCACTGGGTGGGTTAGTTGCTGGGTAGGATAGGATAGCACTGGGTGGGTTAGTTGCTGGGTAGGATAGGATAGCACTGAGTGGGTTAGTTGCTGGGTAGGATAGGATTGCACTGGGTGGGTTAGTTGCTGGGTAGGATAGGATAGCACTGGGTGGGCTAGTTGCTGGGTAGGATAGGATAGCACTGGGTGGGCTAGTTGCTAGGTAGGATAGGATAGCACTGGGTGGGTTAGTTGCTGGGTAGGATAGGATAGCACTGGGTGGGCTTGTTGCTGGGTAGGATAGCACTGGGTGGGCTAGTTGCTGGGTAGGATAGGATAGCACTGGGTGGGTTAGTTGCTGGGTAGGATAGGATAGCACTGGGTGGGTTAGTTGCTGGGTAGGATAGGATAGCACTGGGTGGGTTAGTTGCTGGGTAGGATAGGATAGCATTGGGTGGGTTAGTTGCTGGGTAGGATAGGATAGCACTGGGTGGGCTAGTTGCTGGGTAGGATAGGATAGCACTGGGTGGGCTAGTTGCTGGGTAGGATAGGATAGCACTGGGTGGGTTAGTTGCTGGGTAGGATAGGATAGCACTGGGTGGGTTAGTTGCTGGGTAGGATAGGATAGCACTGGGTGGGTTAGTTGCTGGGTAGGATAGGATAGCACTGGGTGGGTTAGATGCTGGGTAGGATAGGATAGCACTGGGTGGGTTAGTTGCTGGGTAGGATAGGATAGCACTGGGTGGGCTAGTTGCTGGGTAGGATAGCACTGGGTGGGTTAGTTGCTGGGTAGGATAGGATAGCACTGGGTGGGCTAGTTCCTGGGTAGGATAGGATAGCACTGGGTGGGTTAGTTGCTGGGTAGGATAGGATAGCACTGGGTGGGTTAGTTGCTGGGTAGGATAGGATAGCACTGGGTGGTTAGTTGCTGGGTAGGATAGGATAGCACTGGGTGGGTTAGTTGCTGGGTAGGATAGGATAGCACTGGGTGGTTAGTTGCTGGGTAGGATAGGATAGCACTGGGTGGGTTAGTTGCTGGGTATGATAGCACTGGGTGGGTTAGTTGCTGGGTAGGATAGGATAGCACTGGGTGGTTAGTTGCTGGGTAGGATAGGATAGCACTGGGCGGGCTAGTTGCTGGGTAGGATAGGATAGCACTGGGTGGGTTAGTTGCTGGGTAGGATAGGATAGCACTGGGTGGGTTAGTTGCTGGGTAGGATAGGATAGCACTGGGTGGGTTAGTTGCTGGGTAGGATAGGATAGCACTGGGTGGGTTAGTTGCTGGGTAGGATAGGATAGCACTGGGTGGGTTAGTTGCTGGGTAGGATAGGATAGCACTGGGTGGGTTAGATGCTGGGTAGGATAGGATAGCACTGGGTGGGTTAGTTGCTGGGTAGGATAGGATAGCACTGGGTGGGTTAGTTGCTGGGTAGGATAGGATAGCACTGGGTGGGTTAGTTGCTGGGTAGGATAGGATAGCACTGGGTGGGTTAGTTGCTGGGTAGGATAGGATAGCACTGGGTGGGTTAGTTGCTGGGTAGGATAGGATAGCACTGGGTGGGTTAGTTGCTGGGTAGGATAGGATAGCACTGGGTGGGTTAGTTGCTGGGTAGGATAGGATAGCACTGGGTGGGCTAGTTGCTGGGTAGGATAGGATAGCACTGGGTGGGTTAGTTGCTGGGTAGGATAGGATAGCACTGGGTGGGTTAGTTGCTGGGTAGGATAGGATAGCACTGGGTGGGTTAGTTGCTGGGTAGGATAGGATAGCACTGGGTGGGTTAGTTGCTGGGTAGGATAGGATAGCACTGGGTGGGTTAGATGCTGGGTAGGATAGGATAGCACTGGGTGGGTTAGTTGCTGGGTAGGATAGGATAGCACTGGGTGGGCTAGTTGCTGGGTAGGATAGGATAGCACTGGGTGGGTTAGTTGCTGGGTAGGATAGGATAGCACTGGGTGGGTTAGTTGCTGGGTAGGATAGGATAGCACTGGGTGGGTTAGATGCTGGGTAGGATAGGATAGCACTGGGTGGGTTAGATGCTGGGTATGATAGGACAGCACTGGGTGGGCTAGTTGCTGGGTAGGATAGGATAGCACTGGGTGGGTTAGTTGCTGGGTAGGACAGCACTGGGTGGGTTAGTTGCTGGGTATGATAGGACAGCACTGGGTGGGCTAGTTGCTGGGTAGGATAGGATAGCACTGGGTGGGCTAGTTGCTGGGTAGGGTAGGATAGCACTGGGTGGGTTAGTTGCTGGGTAGGATAGGATAGCACTGGGTGGGTTAGTTGCTAGGTAGGATAGGATAGCACTGGGTGGGCTAGTTGCTGGGTAGGATAGGATAGCACTGGGTGGGTTAGTTGCTGGGTAGGATAGGATAGCACTGGGTGGGCTAGTTGCTGAGTAGGATAGGATAGCACTGGGTGGGTTAGTTGCTGGGTAGGATAGGATAGCACTGGGTGGGCTAGTTGCTGGGTAGGATAGGATAGCACTGGGTGGGTTAGTTGCTGGGTAGGATAGGATAGCACTGGGTGGGTTAGTTGCTGGGTAGGATAGGATAGCATTGGGTGGGCTAATTGCTGGGTAGGATAGGAAAGCACTGGGTGGGATAGTTGCTGGGTAGGATAGGATAGCACTGGGTGGGTTAGTTGCTGGGTAGGATAGGATAGCACTGGGTGGGCTAGTTGCTGGGTAGGATAGGATAGCACTGGGTGGGTTAGTTGCTGGGTAGGATAGGATAGCACTGGGTGGGTTAGTTGCTGGGTAGGATAGGATAGCACTGGGTGGGCTAGTTGCTGGGTAGGATAGGATAGCACTGGGTGGGTTAGTTGCTGGGTAGGATAGGATAGCACTGGGTGGGCTAGTTGCTGGGTAGGATAGGATAGCACTGGGTGGGCTAGTTGCTGGGTAGGATAGGATAGCACTGGGTGGGCTAGTTGCTGGGTAGGATAGGATAGCACTGGGTGGGCTAGTTGCTGGGTAGGATAGGATAGCACTGGGTGGGCTAGTTGCTGGGTAGGATAGGATAGCACTGGGTGGGCTAGTTGCTGGGTAGGATAGGATAGCACTGGGTGGGCTAGTTGCTGGGTAGGATAGGATAGCACTGGGTGGGCTAGTTGCTGGGTAGGATAGGATAGCACTGGGTGGGCTAGTTGCTGGGTAGGATAGGATAGCACTGGGTGGGCTAGTTGCTGGGTAGGGTAGGATAGCACTGGGTGGGTTAGTTGCTGGGTAGGATAGGATAGGACTGGGTGGGCTAGTTGCTGGGTAGGATAGCACTGGGTGGGCTAGTTGCTGGGTAGGATAGGATAGCACTGGGTGGGTTAGTTGCTGGGTAGGATAGGATAGCACTGGGTGGGTTAGTTGCTGGGTAGGATAGGATAGCACTGGGTGGGTTAGTTGCTGGGTAGGGTAGGATAGCACTGGGTGGGCTAGTTGCTGGGTAGGATAGGATAGCACTGGGTGGGTAAGTTGCTGGGTAGGATAGGATAGCACTGGGTGGGCTAGTTGCTGTGTAGGATAGCACTGGGTGGGCTAGTTGCTGGGTAGGATAGGATAGCACTGGGTGGGTTAGTTGCTGGGTAGGATAGGATAGCACTGGGTGGGTTAGTTGCTGGGTAGGATAGGATAGCACTGGGTGGGTTAGTTGCTGGGTAGGATAGGATAGCACTGGGTGGTTAGTTGCTGGGTAGGATAGGATAGCACTGGGTGGGCTAGGTCCTGGGTAGGATAGGATAGCACTGGGTGGGTTAGTTGCTGGGTAGGATAGGATAGCACTAGGTGGGCTAGTTGCTGGGTAGGATAGGATAGCACTGGGTGGGTTAGATGCTGGGTAGGATAGGATAGCACTGGGTGGGCTAGTTGCTGGGTAGGATAGGATAGCACTGGGTGGGCTAGTTGCTGGGTAGGATAGGATAGCACTGGGTGGGTTAGTTGCTGGGTAGGATAGGATAGCACTGGGTGGGCTAGTTGCTGGGTAGGATAGGATAACACTGGGTGGGCTAGTTGCTGGGTAGGATAGCACTGGGTGGGTTAGTTGCTTGGTAGGATAGGATAGCACTGGGTGGGTTAGTTGCTGGGTAGGATAGGATAGCACTGGGTGGGTTAGTTGCTGGGTAGGATAGGATAGCACTGGGTGGGCTAGTTCCTGGGTAGGATAGGATAGCACTGGGTGGGTTAGTTGCTGGGTAGGATAGCACTGGGTGGGCTAGTTGCTGGGTAAGATAGGATAGCACTGGGTGGGTTAGTTGCTGGGTAGGATAGGATAGCACTGGGTGGGTTAGTTGCTGGGTAGGATAGGATAGCACTGGGTGGGTTAGTTGCTGGGTAGGATAGGATAGCACTGGGTGGGCTAGTTGCTGGGTAGGATAGGATAGCACTGGGTGGGTTAGTTGCTGGGTAGGATAGGATAGCACTGGGTGGGCTAGTTGCTGGGTAGGATAGGATAGCACTGGGTGGGCTAGTTGCTGGGTAGGATAGGAAAGCACTGGGTGGGCTAGTTGCTGGGTAGGATAGGATAGCACTGGGTGGGTTAGTTGCTGGGTAGGATAGGATAGCACTGGGTGGGTTAGATGCTGGGTAGGATAGGATAGCACTGGGTGGGCTAGTTGCTGGGTAGGATAGGATAGCACTGGGTGGGTTAGTTGCTGGGTAGGATAGGATAGCACTGGGTGGGCTAGTTGCTGGGTAGGATAGGATAGCACTGGGTGGGCTAGTTGCTGGGTAGGATAGGATAGCACTGGGTGGGTTAGTTGCTGGGTAGGATAGGATAGCACTGGGTGGGCTAGTTGCTGGGTAGGATAGGATAGCACTGGGTGGGCTAGTTGCTGGGTAGGATAGGATAGCACTGGGTGGGTTAGATGCTGGGTAGGATAGGATAGCACTGGGTGGGCTAGTTGCTGGGTAGGATAGCACTGGGTGGGTTAGTTGCTGGGTAGGATAGGATAGCACTGGGTGGGCTAGTTGCTGGGTAGGATAGGATAGCACTGGGTGGGTTAGTTGCTGGGTAGGATAGCACTGGGTGGGTTAGTTGCTGGGTAGGATAGGATAGCACTGGGTGGGCTAGTTGCTGGGTAGGATAGGATAGCACTGGGTGGGTTAGTTGCTGGGTAGGATAGCACTGGGTGGGTTAGTTGCTGGGTAGGATAGGATAGCACTGGGTGGGCTAGTTGCTGGGTAGGATAGGATAGCACTGGGTGGGTTAGTTGCTGGGTAGGATAGGATAGCACTGGGTGGGTTAGTTGCTGGGTAGGATAGGATAGCACTGGGTGGGCTAGTTGCTGGGTAGGATAGGATAGCACTGGGTGGGCTAGTTGCTGGGTAGGATAGGATAGCACTGGGTGGGCTGGTTGCTGGGTAGGATAGGGTAGCACTGGGTGGGTTAGTTGCTGGGTAGGATAGGATAGCACTGGGTGGGCTAGTAGCTGGGTAGGATAGGATAGCACTGGGTGGGCTAGTTGCTGGGTAGGATAGGATAGCACTGGGTGGGTTAGTTGCTGGGTAGGATAGCACTGGGTGGGTTAGTTGCTGGGTAGGATAGCACTGGGTGGGTTAGTTGCTGGGTAGGATAGGATAGCACTGGGTGGGTTAGTTGCTGGGTAGGATAGCACTGGGTGGGTTAGTTGCTGGGTAGGATAGGATAGCACTGGGTGGGTTAGTTGCTGGGTAGGATAGGATAGCACTGAGTGGGTTAGTTGCTGGGTAGGATAGGATTGCACTGGGTGGGTTAGTTGCTGGGTAGGATAGGATAGCACTGGGTGGGCTAGTTGCTGGGTAGGATAGGATAGCACTGGGTGGGCTAGTTGCTAGGTAGGATAGGATAGCACTGGGTGGGTTAGTTGCTGGGTAGGATAGGATAGCACTGGGTGGGCTAGTTGCTGGGTAGGATAGCACTGGGTGGGCTAGTTGCTGGGTTGGATAGGATAGCACTGGGTGGGTTAGTTGCTGGGTAGGATAGGATAGCACTGGGTGGGTTAGTTGCTGGGTAGGATAGGATAGCACTGGGTGGGTTAGTTGCTGGGTAGGATAGGATAGCACTGGGTGGGTTAGTTGCTGGGTAGGATAGGATAGCACTGGGTGGTTAGTTGCTGGGTAGGATAGGATAGCACTGGGTGGGTTAGTTGCTGGGTAGGATAGGATAGCACTGGGTGGTTAGTTGCTGGGTAGGATAGGATAGCACTGGGTGGGTTAGTTGCTGGGTAGGATAGGATAGCACTGGGTGGGCTAGTTGCTGGGAAGGATAGGATAGCACTGGGTGGGCTAGTTGCTGGGTAGGATAGAATAGCACTGGGTGGGCTAGTTGCTGGGTAGGATAGGATAGCACTGGGTGGGTTAGTTGCTGGGTAGGATAGGATAGCACTGGGTGGGTTAGTTGCTGGGTAGGATAGGATAGCACTGGGTGGGTTAGTTGCTGGGTAGGATAGGATAGCACTGGGTGGGTTAGATGCTGGGTAGGATAGGATAGCACTGGGTGGGTTAGTTGCTGGGTAGGATAGGATAGCACTGGGTGGGCTAGTTGCTGGGTAGGATAGCACTGGGTGGGTTAGTTGCTGGGTAGGATAGGATAGCACTGGGTGGGCTAGTTCCTGGGTAGGATAGGATAGCACTGGGTGGGTTAGTTGCTGGGTAGGATAGGATAGCACTGGGTGGTTAGTTGCTGGGTAGGATAGGATAGCACTGGGTGGGTTAGTTGCTGGGTAGGATAGGATAGCACTGGGTGGGCTAGTTGCTGGGTAGGATAGGATTGCACTGGGTGGGTTAGTTGCTGGGTAGGATAGGATAGCACTGGGTGGGCTAGTTGCTGGGTAGGATAGGATAGCACTGGGTGGTTAGTTGCTGGGTAGGATAGGATAGCACTGGGTGGGTTAGTTGCTGGGTATGATAGCACTGGGTGGGTTAGTTGCTGGGTAGGATAGGATAGCACTGGGTGGTTAGTTGCTGGGTAGGATAGGATAGCACTGGGCGGGCTAGTTGCTGGGTAGGATAGGATAGCACTGGGTGGGTTAGTTGCTGGGTAGGATAGGATAGCACTGGGTGGGCTAGTTGCTGGGTAGGATAGGATAGCACTGGGTGGGTTAGTTGCTGGGTAGGATAGGATAGCACTGGGTGGGTTAGTTGCTGGGTAGGATAGGATAGCACTGGGTGGGTTAGTTGCTGGGTAGGATAGGATAGCACTGGGTGGGTTAGATGCTGGGTATGATAGGACAGCACTGGGTGGGCTAGTTGCTGGGTAGGATAGGATAGCACTGGGTGGGCTAGTTGCTGGGTAGGATAGGATAGCACTGGGTGGGCTAGTTGCTGGGTAGGATAGGATAGCACTGGGTGGGTTAGTTGCTGGGTAGGATAGGATAGCACTGGGTGGGCTAGTTGCTGGGTAGGATAGGATAGCACTGGGTGGGTTAGTTGCTGGGTAGGATAGGATAGCACTGGGTGGGTTAGTTGCTGGGTAGGATAGGATAGCACTGGGTGGGTTAGTTGCTGGGTAGGATAGGATAGCACTGGGTGGGTTAGTTGCTGGGTAGGATAGGATAGCACTGGGTGGGTTAGTTGCTGGGTAGGATAGGATAGCACTGGGTGGGTTAGTTGCTGGGTAGGATAGGATAGCACTGGGTGGGTTAGTTGCTGGGTAGGATAGGATAGCACTGGGTGGGTTAGTTGCTGGGTAGGATAGGATAGCACTGGGTGGTTAGTTGCTGGGTAGGATAGGATAGCACTGGGTGGGTTAGTTGCTGGGTAGGATAGGATAGCACTGGGTGGTTAGTTGCTGGGTAGGATAGGATAGCACTGGGTGGGTTAGTTGCTGGGTAGGATAGGATAGCACTGGGTGGGCTAGTTGCTGGGAAGGATAGGATAGCACTGGGTGGGCTAGTTGCTGGGTAGGATAGAATAGCACTGGGTGGGCTAGTTGCTGGGTAGGATAGGATAGCACTGGGTGGGTTAGTTGCTGGGTAGGATAGGATAGCACTGGGTGGGTTAGTTGCTGGGTAGGATAGGATAGCACTGGGTGGGTTAGTTGCTGGGTAGGATAGGATAGCACTGGGTGGGTTAGATGCTGGGTAGGATAGGATAGCACTGGGTGGGTTAGTTGCTGGGTAGGATAGGATAGCACTGGGTGGGCTAGTTGCTGGGTAGGATAGCACTGGGTGGGTTAGTTGCTGGGTAGGATAGGATAGCACTGGGTGGGTTAGTTGCTGGGTAGGATAGGATAGCACTGGGTGGGCTAGTTACTGGGTAGGATAGGATAGCACTGGGTGGGCTAGTTGCTAGGTAGGATAGGATAGCACTGGGTGGGCTAGTTCCTGGGTAGGATAGGATAGCACTGGGTGGGTTAGTTGCTGGGTAGGATAGGATAGCACTGGGTGGTTAGTTGCTGGGTAGGATAGGATAGCACTGGGTGGGTTAGTTGCTGGGTAGGATAGGATAGCACTGGGTGGGCTAGTTGCTGGGTAGGATAGGATTGCACTGGGTGGGTTAGTTGCTGGGTAGGATAGGATAGCACTGGGTGGGCTAGTTGCTGGGTAGGATAGGATAGCACTGGGCGGTTAGTTGCTGGGTAGGATAGGATAGCACTGGGTGGGTTAGTTGCTGGGTATGATAGCACTGGGTGGGTTAGTTGCTGGGTAGGATAGGATAGCACTGGGTGGTTAGTTGCTGGGTAGGATAGGATAGCACTGGGCGGGCTAGTTGCTGGGTAGGATAGGATAGCACTGGGTGGGTTAGTTGCTGGGTAGGATAGGATAGCACTGGGTGGGCTAGTTGCTGGGTAGGATAGGATAGCACTGGGTGGGTTAGTTGCTGGGTAGGATAGGATAGCACTGGGTGGGTTAGTTGCTGGGTAGGATAGGATAGCACTGGGTGGGTTAGTTGCTGGGTAGGATAGGATAGCACTGGGTGGGTTAGATGCTGGGTATGATAGGACAGCACTGGGTGGGCTAGTTGCTGGGTAGGATAGGATAGCACTGGGTGGGCTAGTTGCTGGGTAGGATAGGATAGCACTGGGTGGGTTAGTTGCTGGGTAGGATAGGATAGCACTGGGTGGGTTAGTTGCTAGGTAGGATAGGATAGCACTGGGTGGGCTAGTTGCTGGGTAGGATAGGATAGCACTGGGTGGGTTAGTTGCTGGGTAGGATAGGATAGCACTGGGTGGGCTAGTTGCTGGGTAGGATAGGATAGCACTGGGTGGGTTAGTTGCTGGGTAGGATAGGATAGCACTGGGTGGGCTAGTTGCTGGGTAGGATAGGATAGCACTGGGTGGGTTAGTTGCTGGGTAGGATAGGATAGCACTGGGTGGGTTAGTTGCTGGGTAGGATAGGATAGCACTGGGTGGGCTAATTGCTGGGTAGGATAGGAAAGCACTGGGTGGGATAGTTGCTGGGTAGGATAGGATAGCACTGGGTGGGTTAGTTGCTGGGTAGGATAGGATAGCACTGGGTGGGCTAGTTGCTGGGTAGGATAGGATAGCACTGGGTGGGTTAGTTGCTGGGTAGGATAGGATAGCACTGGGTGGGTTAGTTGCTGGGTAGGATAGGATAGCACTGGGTGGGTTAGTTGCTGGGTAGGATAGGATAGCACTGGGTGGGCTAGTTGCTGGGTAGGATAGGATAGCACTGGGTGGGTTAGTTGCTGGGTAGGATAGGATAGCACTGGGTGGGCTAGTTGCTGGGTAGGATAGGATAGCACTGGGTGGGCTAGTTGCTGGGTAGGATAGGATAGCACTGGGTGGGCTAGTTGCTGGGTAGGATAGGATAGCACTGGGTGGGCTAGTTGCTGGGTAGGATAGGATAGCACTGGGTGGGCTAGTTGCTGGGTAGGATAGGATAGCACTGGGTGGGCTAGTTGCTGGGTAGGATAGGATAGCACTGGGTGGGCTAGTTGCTGGGTAGGATAGGATAGCACTGGGTGGGCTAGTTGCTGGGTAGGATAGGATAGCACTGGGTGGGCTAGTTGCTGGGTAGGGTAGGATAGCACTGGGTGGGTTAGTTGCTGGGTAGGATAGGATAGCACTGGGTGGGCTAGTTGCTGGGTAGGATAGCACTGGGTGGGCTAGTTGCTGGGTAGGATAGGATAGCACTGGGTGGGTTAGTTGCTGGGTAGGATAGGATAGCACTGGGTGGGCTAGTTGCTGGGTAGGATAGGATAGCACTGGGTGGGCTAGTTGCTGGGTAGGATAGGATAGCACTGGGTGGGTTAGTTGCTGGGTAGGATAGGATAGCACTGGGTGGGCTAGTTGCTGGGTAGGATAGGATAGCACTGGGTGGGTTAGTTGCTGGTTAGGATAGTATAGCACTGGGTGGGCTGGTTGCTGGGTAGGATAGGATAGCACTGGGTGGGCTAGTTGCTGGGTAGGATAGGATAGCACTGGGTGGGCTAGTTGCTGGGTAGGATAGGATAGTACTCGGTGGGCTAGTTGCTGGGTAGGATAGGATAGCACTGGGTGGGTTAGTTGCTGGGTAGGATAGGATAGCACTGGGTGGGCTAGTTGCTAGGTAGGATAGGATAGCACTGGGTGGGCTAGTTGCTGGGTAGGATAGGATAGCACTGGGTGGGTTAGTTGCTGGGTAGGATAGGATAGCACTGGGTGGGTTAGTTGCTGGGTAGGATAGGATAGCACTGGGTGGGTTAGTTGCTGGGTAGGATAGGATAGCACTGGGTGGGCTAGTTACTGGGTAGGATAGGATAGCACTGGGTGGGCTAGTTGCTGGATAGGATAGCACTGGGTGGGTTAGTTGCTGGATAGGATAGCACTGGGTGGGCTAGTTACTGGGTAGGATAGGATAGCACTGGGTGGGCTAGTTGCTAGGTAGGATAGGATAGCACTGGGTGGGCTAGTTGCTGGGTAGGATAGCACTGGGTGGGTTAGTTGCTGGGTAGGATAGGATAGCACTGGGTGGGCTAGTTGCTGGGTAGGATAGGATAGCACTGGGTGGGCTAGTTGCTGGGTAGGATAGGATAGCACTGGGTGGGCTAGTTGCTGGGTAGGATAGGATAGCACTGGGTGGGCTAGTTGCTGGGTAGGATAGGATAGCACTGGGTGGGCTAGTTGCTGGGTAGGATAGGATAGCACTGGGTGGGCTAGTTGCTGGGTAGGATAGGATAGCACTGGGTGGGCTAGTTGCTGGGTAGGATAGGATAGCACTGGGTGGGTTAGTTGCTGGGTAGGATAGGATAGCACTGGGTGGGCTAGTTGCTGGGTAGGATAGGATAGCACTGGGTGGGCTAGTTGCTGGGTAGGATAGGATAGCACTGGGTGGGTTAGATGCTGGGTAGGATAGGACAGCACTGGGTGGGTTAGTTGCTGGTTAGGATAGGATAGCACTGGGTGGGCTAGTTGCTGGGTAGGATAGGGTAGCACTGGGTGGGTTAGTTGCTGGGTAGGATAGGATAGCACTGGGTGGGCTAGTAGCTGGGTAGGATAGGATAGCACTGGGTGGGCTAGTTGCTGGGTAGGATAGGATAGCACTGGGTGGGTTAGTTGCTGGGTAGGATAGCACTGGGTGGGTTAGTTGCTGGGTAGGATAGCACTGGGTGGGTTAGTTGCTGGGTAGGATAGGATAGCACTGGGTGGGTTAGTTGCTCGGTAGGATAGCACTGGGTGGGTTAGTTGCTGGGTAGGATAGGATAGCACTGGGTGGGTTAGTTGCTGGGTAGGATAGGATAGCACTGAGTGGGTTAGTTGCTGGGTAGGATAGGATTGCACTGGGTGGGTTAGTTGCTGGGTAGGATAGGATAGCACTGGGTGGGCTAGTTGCTGGGTAGGATAGGATAGCACTGGGTGGGCTAGTTGCTAGGTAGGATAGGATAGCACTGGGTGGGTTAGTTGCTGGGTAGGATAGGATAGCACTGGGTGGGTTAGTTGCTGGGTAGGATAGGATAGCATTGGGTGGGTTAGTTGCTGGGTAGGATAGGATAGCACTGGGTGGGCTAGTTGCTGGGTAGGATAGGATAGCACTGGGTGGGCTAGTTGCTGGGTAGGATAGAATAGCACTGGGTGGGCTAGTTGCTGGGTAGGATAGGATAGCACTGGGTGGGTTAGTTGCTGGGTAGGATAGCACTGGGTGGGTTAGTTGCTGGGTAGGATAGGATAGCACTGGGTGGGCTAGTTGCTGGGTAGGATAGGATAGCACTGGGTGGGTTAGTTGCTGGGTAGGATAGGATAGCACTGGGTGGGTTAGATGCTGGGTAAGATAGCACTGGGTGGGTTAGATGCTGGGTAGGATAGGATAGCACTGGGTGGGCTAGTTGCTGGGTAGGATAGCACTGGGTGGGTTAGTTGCTGGGTAGGATAGGATAGCACTGGGTGGGCTAGTTCCTGGGTAGGATAGGATAGCACTGGGTGGGTTAGTTGCTGGGTAGGATAGGATAGCACTGGGTGGGCTAGTTGCTGGGTAGGATAGGATAGCACTGGGTGGGTTAGTTGCTGGGTAGGATAGGATAGCACTGGGTGGGTTAGTTGCTGGGTAGGATAGGATAGCACTGGGTGGTTAGTTGCTGGGTAGGATAGGATAGCACTGGGTGGTTAGTTGCTGGGTAGGATAGGATAGCACTGGGTGGGTTAGTTGCTGGGTAGGATAGGATAGCACTGGGTGGGTTAGTTGCTGGGTAGGATAGGATAGCACTGGGTGGGTTAGTTGCTGGGTAGGATAGGATAGCACTGGGTGGGCTAGTTGCTGGGTAGGATAGGATAGCACTGGGTGGTTAGTTGCTGGGTAGGATAGGATAGCACTGGGTGGGTTAGTTGCTGGGTAGGATAGGATAGCACTGGGTGGTTAGTTGCTGGGTAGGATAGGATAGCACTGGGCGGGCTAGTTCCTGGGTAGGATAGGATAGCACTGGGTGGGTTAGTTGCTGGGTAGGATAGGATAGCACTGGGTGGGTTAGTTGCTGGGTAGGATAGGATAGCACTGGGTGGGTTAGTTGCTGGGTAGGATAGGATAGCACTGGGTGGGTTAGTTGCTGGGTAGGATAGGATAGCACTGGGTGGGTTAGATGCTGGGTAGGATAGGATAGCACTGGGTGGGCTAGTTGCTGGGTAGGATAGGATAGCACTGGGTGGGCTAGTTGCTGGGTAGGATAGGATAGCACTGGGTGGGCTAGTTGCTGGGTAGGATAGGATAGCACTGGGTGGGTTAGTTGCTGGGTAGGATAGGATAGCACTGGGTGGGCTAGTTCCTGGGTAGGATAGGATAGCACTGGGTGGGTTAGTTGCTGGGTAGGATAGGATAGCACTGGGTGGGTTAGTTGCTGGGTAGGATAGGATAGCACTGGGTGGGCTAGTTGCTGGGTAGGATAGGATAGCACTGGGTGGGCTAGTTGCTGGGTAGGATAGGATAGCACTGGGTGGGTTAGTTCCTGGGTAGGATAGGATAGCACTGGGTGGGTTAGTTGCTGGGTAGGATAGGATAGCACTGGGTGGGTTAGTTGCTGGGTAGGATAGGATAGCACTGGGTGGGCTAGTTGCTGGGTAGGATAGGATAGCACTGGGTGGGTTAGTTGCTGGGTAGGATAGGATAGCACTGGGTGGGTTAGTTGCTGGGTAGGATAGGATAGCACTGGGTGGGCTAGTTGCTGGGTAGGATAGGATAGCACTGGGTGGGCTAGTTGCTGGGTAGGATAGGATAGCACTGGGTGGGTTAGTTGCTGGGTAGGATAGGATAGCACTGGGTGGGTTAGTTGCTGGGTAGGATAGGATAGCACTGGGTGGGCTAGTTGCTGGGTAGGATAGGATAGCACTGGGTGGGTTAGTTGCTGGGTAGGATAGGATAGCACTGGGTGGGTTAGTTGCTGGGTAGGATAGGATAGCACTGGGTGGGCTAGTTGCTGGGTAGGATAGGATAGCACTGGGTGGGCTAGTTGCTGGGTAGGATAGGATAGCACTGGGTGGTTAGTTGCTGGGTAGGATAGGATAGCACTGGGTGGGTTAGTTGCTGGGTAGGATAGGATAGCACTGGGTGGGTTAGATGCTGGGTAGGATAGGATAGCACTGGGTGGGTTAGTTGCTGGGTAGGATAGGATAGCACTGGGTGGGTTAGTTGCTGGATAGGATAGGATAGCACTGGGTGGGCTAGTTGCTGGGTAGGATAGGATAGCACTGGGTGGGCTAGTTGCTGGGTAGGATAGGATAGCACTGGGTGGGCTAGTTGCTGGGTAGGATAGGATAGCACTGGGTGGGTTAGTTGCTGGGTAGGATAGGATAGCACTGGGTGGGCTAGTTCCTGGGTAGGATAGGATAGCACTGGGTGGGTTAGTTGCTGGGTAGGATAGGATAGCACTGGGTGGGTTAGTTGCTGGGTAGGATAGGATAGCACTGGGTGGGCTAGTTGCTGGGTAGGATAGGATAGCACTGGGTGGGCTAGTTGCTGGGTAGGATAGGATAGCACTGGGTGGGTTAGTTCCTGGGTAGGATAGGATAGCACTGGGTGGGTTAGTTGCTGGGTAGGATAGGATAGCACTGGGTGGGTTAGTTGCTGGGTAGGATAGGATAGCACTGGGTGGGCTAGTTGCTGGGTAGGATAGGATAGCACTGGGTGGGTTAGTTGCTGGGTAGGATAGGATAGCACTGGGTGGGTTAGTTGCTGGGTAGGATAGGATAGCACTGGGTGGGCTAGTTGCTGGGTAGGATAGGATAGCACTGGGTGGGCTAGTTGCTGGGTAGGATAGGATAGCACTGGGTGGGTTAGTTGCTGGGTAGGATAGGATAGCACTGGGTGGGTTAGTTGCTGGGTAGGATAGGATAGCACTGGGTGGGCTAGTTGCTGGGTAGGATAGGATAGCACTGGGTGGGTTAGTTGCTGGGTAGGATAGGATAGCACTGGGTGGGTTAGTTGCTGGGTAGGATAGGATAGCACTGGGTGGGCTAGTTGCTGGGTAGGATAGGATAGCACTGGGTGGGCTAGTTGCTGGGTAGGATAGGATAGCACTGGGTGGGTTAGTTGCTGGGTAGGATAGGATAGCACTGGGTGGGCTAGTTGCTGGGTAGGATAGGATAGCACTGGGTGGGTTAGTTGCTGGGTAGGATAGGATAGCACTGGGTGGGCTAGTTGCTGGGTAGGATAGGATAGCACTGGGTGGGTTAGTTGCTGGGTAGGATAGGATAGCACTGGGTGGGTTAGTTGCTGGGTAGGATAGGATAGCACTGGGTGGGCTAATTGCTGGGTAGGATAGGATAGCACTGGGTGGGTTAGTTGCTGGGTAGGATAGGATAGCACTGGGTGGGTTAGTTGCTGGGTAGGATAGGATAGCACTGGGTGGGTTAGTTGCTGGGTAGGATAGGATAGCACTGGGTGGGCTAGTTGCTGGGTAGGATAGGATAGCACTGGGTGGGTTAGTTGCTGGGTAGGATAGGATAGCACTGGGTGGGCTAGTTGCTGGGTAGGATAGGATAGCACTGGGTGGGCTAGTTGCTGGGTAGGATAGGATAGCACTGGGTGGGCTAGTTGCTGGGTAGGATAGGATAGCACTGGGTGGGCTAGTTGCTGGGTAGGATAGGATAGCACTGGGTGGGCTAGTTGCTGGATAGGATAGCACTGGGTGGGCTAGTTGCTGGGTAGGATAGGATAGCACTGGGTGGGCTAGTTGCTGGGTAGGATAGGATAGCACTGGGTGGGCTAGTTGCTGGGTAGGATAGGATAGCACTGGGTGGGCTAGTTGCTGGGTAGGGTAGGATAGCACTGGGTGGGTTAGTTGCTGGGTAGGATAGGATAGCACTGGGTGGGCTAGTTGCTGGGTAGGATAGCACTGGGTGGGCTAGTTGCTGGGTAGGATAGGATAGCACTGGGTGGGTTAGTTGCTGGGTAGGATAGGATAGCACTGGGTGGGCTAGTTGCTGGGTAGGATAGGATAGCACTGGGTGGGCTAGTTGCTGGGTAGGATAGGATAGCACTGGGTGGGTTAGTTGCTGGGTAGGATAGGATAGCACTGGGTGGGCTAGTTGCTGGGTAGGATAGGATAGCACTGGGTGGGTTAGTTGCTGGTTAGGATAGGATAGCACTGGGTGGGCTGGTTGCTGGGTAGGATAGGATAGCACTGGGTGGGCTAGTTGCTGGGTAGGATAGGATAGCACTGGGTGGGCTAGTTGCTGGGTAGGATAGGATAGTACTCGGTGGGCTAGTTGCTGGGTAGGATAGGATAGCACTGGGTGGGTTAGTTGCTGGGTAGGATAGGATAGCACTGGGTGGGCTAGTTGCTAGGTAGGATAGGATAGCACTGGGTGGGCTAGTTGCTGGGTAGGATAGGATAGCACTGGGTGGGTTAGTTGCTGGGTAGGATAGGATAGCACTGGGTGGGTTAGTTGCTGGGTAGGATAGGATAGCACTGGGTGGGTTAGTTGCTGGGTAGGATAGGATAGCACTGGGTGGGCTAGTTACTGGGTAGGATAGGATAGCACTGGGTGGGCTAGTTGCTGGATAGGATAGCACTGGGTGGGTTAGTTGCTGGATAGGATAGCACTGGGTGGGCTAGTTGCTGGGTAGGATAGGATAGCACTGGGTGGGTTAGATGCTGGGTAGGATAGGACAGCACTGGGTGGGCTAGTTGCTGGGTAGGATAGGATAGCACTGGGTGGGCTAGTTGCTGGGTAGGATAGGATAGCACTGGGTGGGCTAGTTACTGGGTAGGATAGGATAGCACTGGGTGGGCTAGTTGCTAGGTAGGATAGGATAGCACTGGGTGGGCTAGTTGCTGGGTAGGATAGGATAGCACTGGGTGGGCTAGTTGCTGGGTAGGATAGGATAGCACTGGGTGGGCTAGTTGCTGGGTAGGATAGGATAGCACTGGGTGGGCTAGTTGCTGGGTAGGATAGGATAGCACTGGGTGGGCTAGTTGCTGGGTAGGATAGGATAGCACTGGGTGGGCTAGTTGCTGGGTAGGATAGGATAGCACTGGGTGGGCTAGTTGCTGGGTAGGATAGGATAGCACTGGGTGGGTTAGTTGCTGGGTAGGATAGGATAGCACTGGGTGGGCTAGTTGCTGGGTAGGATAGGATAGCACAGGGTGGGTTAGTTGCTGGGTAGGATAGGATAGCACTGGGTGGGCTAGTTGCTGGGTAGGATAGGATAGCACTGGGTGGGTTAGTTGCTGGGTAGGATAGGATAGCACTGGGTGGGCTAGTTGCTGGGTAGGATAGGATAGCACTGGGTGGGCTAGTTGCTGGGTAGGATAGCACTGAGCCAGGTCTCACTTGATGGGAGGAGTCTATGCGCATGGGCGTTTCTCGGAAAGTGGGCGTGTTTCAGACAGTGACGTGTCACTAAAAGTGGGCGTGGCACAGAAATTGGGCGTGGCCCGTTAACACTGATTGGCACCGAGAACATTCTGCATCTGAGGATCCCCGAGGGGACAGAGAGGGGGGTACAGAGAGGGGGGTACTGAGAGGGGGGGACAGAGAGGGGGGGACAGAGAGGGGGGGACAGAGAGAGGGTGGGAAAGAGAGAGGGTGGGACAGAGAGGGTGGGACAGGGAGGGTGGGACAGGGAGGGTGGGACAGGGAGGGGGGGACAGGGATAGAGAGGGGGGGACAGGGATAGAGAGGGGGGGACAGGGATAGAGAGGGGGGGACAGAGAGAGAGAGAGGGGGGACAGAGAGAGAGGGGGGGGGGGGACAGAGAGAGAGGGGGGGGGGGACAGAGATAGAGAGGGGGGGGACAGAGATAGAGAGAGGGGGGACAGAGAGAGCGAGGGGGGACAGAGAGAGCGAGGGGGGACGCAGAGAGAGGGGGGGACGCAGAGAGAGGGGGGGGACGCAGAGAGAGGGGGGGGGACGCAGAGAGAGAGGGGGGCAGAGAGAAAGGGGGGGGGCAGAGAGAGGGGGGACACAGAGAGAGGGGGACACAGAGGGGGGACAAAGAGAGAGAGGGGGGACAGAGAGAGTGGGGGGACAGAGAGAGTGGGGGGGCAGAGAGAGGGGGGACAGAGTGAGAGAGGGGGGGGGACAGAGAGAGAGAGAGGGGGGGGGGGACAGAGAGAGAGAAAGAGGGGGACAGAGAGAGAGAGAGGGGGGGACAGAGAGAGAGAGGGGGGGACAGAGAGAGAGAGGGGGGGACAGAGAGAGAGAGGGGGGAACAGAGAGAGAGAGGGGGGGACAGAGAGAGAGAGGGGGGGACAGAGAGAGAGAGGGGGGGACAGAGAGAGAGAGGGGGGACAGAGAGAGAGAGGGGGGGACAGAGAGAGAGAGGGGGGGACAGAGAGAGAGAGAGAGGAGGGGGGGGGACGACAGAAAGAGAGGGGGGGGGGGAAACAGAGAGCAGGATGGGGGAGCCGGTGCTGGAGGTGGTGCAGCCGGCAGGAGCTGGGCTGGGTGAGTGAAGCAGCTGTAACATTGTCACTGTCACCGTCATATGTCTGTCGCCTCCCCTGCACATAACTACACACCTGTCACCTCCCCTACACATAACTACACACCTGTTACCCTGTCCCCTCCCCTGCACATAACTACGCACCTGTTACCCTGTCGCCTCCCCTGCACATAACTACACACCTGTTACCCTGTCGCCTCCCCTGCACATAACTACACACCTGTTACCCTGTCGCCTCCCCTGCACATAACTACACACCTGTTACCCTGTCGCCTCCCCTGCACATAACTACACACCTGTTACCCTGTCGCCTCCCCTGCACATAACTACACACCTGTCACCTCCCCTACACATAACTACACACCTGTTACCCTGTCCCCTCCCCTGCACATAACTACGCACCTGTTACCCTGTCGCCTCCCCTGCACATAACTACACACCTGTTACCCTGTCGCCTCCCCTGCACATAACTACACACCTGTTACCCTGTCGCCTCCCCTGCACATAACTACACACCTGTTACCCTGTCGCCTCCCCTGCACATAACTACACACCTGTTACCCTGTCGCTTCCCCTGCACATAACTACACACCTGTTACCCTGTCGCCTCCCCTGCACATAACTACACACCTGTTACCCTGTCGCCTCCCCTGCACATAACTACACACCTGTTACCCTGTCCCCTCCCCTGCACATAACTACACACCTGTTACCCTGTCGCCTCCCCTGCACATAACTACACACCTGTTACCCTGTCGCCTCCCCTGCACATAACTACACACCTGTTACCCTGTCGCCTCCCCTGCACATAACTACACACCTGTTACCCTGTCGCCTCCCCTGCACATAACTACACACCTGTTACCCTGTCCCCTCCCCTACACATAACTACACACCTGTTACCCTGTCGCCTCCCCTGCACATAACTACACACCTGTTACCCTGTCCCCTCCCATACACATAACTACACACCTGTTACCCTGTCGCCTCCCCTGCACATAACTACACACCTGTTACCCTGTCGCCTCCCCTGCACATAACTACACACCTGTTACCCTGTCCCCTCCCCTACACATAACTACACACCTGTTACCCTGTCGCCTCCCCTGCACATAACTACACACCTGTTACCCTGTCCCCTCCCATACACATAACTACACACCTGTTACCCTGTCGCCTCCCCTGCACATAACTACACACCTGTTACCCTGTCCCCTCCCCTACACATAACTACACACCTGTTACCCTGTCACCTCCCCTACACATAACTACACACCTGTTACCCTGTCGCTTCCCCTGCACATAACTACACACCTGTTACCCTGTCGCTTCCCCTGCACATAACTACACACCTGTTACCCTGTCGCCTCCCCTGCACATAACTACACACCTGTTACCCTGTCGCCTCCCCTGCACATAACTACACACCTGTTACCCTCCCTACACATAACTACACACCTGTTACCCTGTCGCTTCCCCTGCACATAACTACACACCTGTTACCCTGTCGCTTCCCCTGCACATAACTACACACCTGTTACCCTGTCGCCTCCCCTGCACATAACTACACACCTGTTACCCTGTCGCCTCCCCTACACATAACTACACACCTGTTACCCTGTCGCCTCCCCTGCACATAACTACACACCTGTTACCCTGTCGCCTCCCCTGCACATAACTACACACCTGTTACCCTGTCGCCTCCCCTACACATAACTACACACCTGTAACCCTGTCGCCTCCCCTGCACATAACTACACACCTGTTACCCTGTCCCCTCCCCTGCACATAACTACACACCTGTTACCCTGTCGCCTCCCCTGCACATAACTACACACCTGTTACCCTGTCGCCTCCCCTGCACATAACTACACACCTGTTACCCTGTCGCCTCCCCTGCACATAACTACACACCTGTTACCCTGTCGCCTCCCCTGCACATAACTACACACCTGTTACCCTGTCGCCTCCCCTACACATAACTACACACCTGTTACTCTGTCGCCTCCCCTACACATAACTACACACCTGTTACCCTGTCGCCTCCCCTACACAACTACACACCTGTTACCCTGTCGCCTCCCCTACACATAACTACACACCTGTTACCCTGTCGCCTCCCCTGCACATAACTACACACCTGTTACCCTGTCGCCTCCCCTGCACATAACTACACACCTGTTACCCTGTCGCCTCCCCTGCACATAACTACACACCTGTTACCCTGTCGCCTCCCCTGCACATAACGACACACCTGTTACCCTGTCGCCTCCCCTGCACATAACTACACACCTGTTACCCTGTCGCCTCCCCTGCACATAACTACACACCTGTTACCCTGTCGCCTCCCCTACACATAACTACGCACCTGTTACCCTGTCGCCTCCCCTACACAACTACACACCTGTTACCCTGTCGCCTCCCCTACACATAACTACACACCTGTTACCCTGTCGCCTCCCCTGCACATAACTACACACCTGTTACCCTGTCGCCTCCCCTGCACATAACTACGCACTTGTTACCCTGTCGCCTCCCCTGCACATAACTACGCACTTGTTACCCTGTCGCCTCCCCTGCACATAACTACACACCTGTTACCCTGTCGCCTCCCCTGCACATAACTACACACGTGTTACCCTGTCGCCTCCCCTACACATAACTACACACCTGTTACCCTGTCGCCTCCCCTACACATAACTACACACCTGTTACCCTGTCGCCTCCCCTACACATAACTACGCACCTGTTACCCTGTCGCCTCCCCTGCACATAACTACACACCTGTTACCCTGTCGCCTCCCCTACACATAACTACACACCTGTTACCCTGTCGCCTCCCCTACACATAACTACGCACCTGTTACCCTGTCGCCTCCCCTACACATAACTACACACCTGTTACCCTGTCACCTCCCCTACACACCTGTTACCCTGTCACCTCCCCTACACACCTGTTACCCTGTCGCCTCCCCTGCACATAACTACGCACCTGTTACCCTGTCACCTCCCCTAAACACCTGTTACCCTGTCGCCTCCCCTGCACATAACTACGCACCTGTTACCCTGTCGCCTCCCCTGCACATAACTACGCACCTGTTACCCTGTCGCCTCCCCTGCACATAACTACACACCTGTTACCCTGTCGCCTCCCCTACACACCTGTTACCCTGTCGCCTCCCCTACACATAACTACACACCTGTTAAACTGTCGCCTCCCCTACACATAACTACACACCTGTTACCCTGTCACCTCCCCTACACATAACTACACACCTGTTACCCTGTCACCTCCCCTACACATAACTACACACCTGTTACCCTGTCGCCTCCCCTACACATAACTACACACCTGTTACCCTGTCACCTCCCCTACACATAACTACACACCTGTTACCCTGTCACCTCCCCTACACATAACTACACACCTGTTACCTCCCCTACACATAACTACACACCTGTTACCTCCCCTACACATAACTACACACCTTTTACCCTGTCACCTCCCCTACACATAACTACACACCTGTTACCTCCCCTACACATAACTACACACCTGTTTCCCTGTCACCATCTCCCTGTCACACACCTGTTACCCTGTCACCGTGTTCCTGTCACACACCTGTTACCCTGTCACCGTGTCCCTGTCACACACCTGTTACCCTGTCACCGTGTCCCTGTCATACACCTGCTACCCTGTCACCATGTCCCTGTCACACACCTGTTACCCTGTCACTGTGTTCCTGTCACACACCTGTTACCCTGTCACCGTGTCCCTGTCACACACCTGTTACCCAGTCACCGTGTCCCTGTCACACACCTGTTACCCTGTCACCATGTCCCTGTCACACACCTGTTACCCTGTCACCATGTCCTTGTCACACACCTGTTACCCTGTCACCGTGTCCCTGCCATATACCTGTTACCCTGTCACCATGTCCATTTCACCATGTCCCTTTCACCATGTCCCTGTCACACACCTGGTACCCTGTCACACACCTGTTACCCTGTCACCATGTCCCTGTCACACACCTGTTACCCTGTCACCATATCCCTGTCATACACCTGTTACCCTGTCACCATGTCCCTGTCATACACCTGTTACCCTGTCACCATGTCCCTGTCACACACCTGTTACCCTGGCACCATGTCCCTGTCACACACCTGTTACCCTGTCACCATGTCCCTGTCATACACCTGTTACCCTGTCACCGTCTCCCTGTCATACACCTGTTACCCTGTCACCATGTCCCTGTCACACACCTGTTACCCTGTCACCATGTCCCTGTCACACACCTGTTACCCTGTCACACACCTGTTACCCTGTCACCATGTCCCTGTCACACACCTGTTACCCTGTCACCATGTCCTTGTCACACACCTGTTACCCTGTCACCGTGTCCCTGCCATATACCTGTTACCCTGTCACCATGTCCATTTCACCATGTCCCTTTCACCATGTCCCTGTCACACACCTGGTACCCTGTCACACACCTGTTACCCTGTCACCATGTCCCTGTCACACACCTGTTACCCTGTCACCATATCCCTGTCATACACCTGTTACCCTGTCACCATGTCCCTGTCATACACCTGTTACCCTGTCACCATGTCCCTGTCACACACCTGTTACCCTGGCACCATGTCCCTGTCACACACCTGTTACCCTGTCACCATGTCCCTGTCATACACCTGTTACCCTGTCACCGTCTCCCTGTCATACACCTGTTACCCTGTCACCATGTCCCTGTCACACACCTGTTACCCTGTCACCATGTCCCTGTCACACACCTGTTACCCTGTCACACACCTGTTACCCTGTCACCATGTCCCTGTCACACACCTGTTACCCTGTCACCATGTCCCTGTCACACACCTGTTACCCTGTCACCATGTCCCTGTCACACACCTGTTACCCTGTCACCATGTCCCTGTCACACACCTGTTACCCTTTCACCCTGTTATACACCCAGGAGAGGCCGTGCTGGGCAGCAGCACTGGGAATGGTATGGGGGGACCCCCAGGAGAGGCCGTGCTGGCAGGAGCACTGGGAATGGTATGGGGGACCCCCAGGAGAGGCCGTGCTGAGCAGCAGCACTGGGAATGGTATGGGGGACCCCCAGGAGAGGCCGTGCTGAGCAGCAGCACTGGGAATGGTATGGGGGACCCCCAGGAGAGGCCGTGCTGAGCAGCAGCACTGGGAATGGTATGGGGGACCCCCAGGAGAGGCCGTGCTGAGCAGCAGCACTGGGAATGGTATGGGGGACCCCCAGGAGAGGCCGTGCTGAGCAGCAGCACTGGGAATGGTATGGGGGACCCCCAGGAGAGGCCGTGCTGAGCAGCAGCACTGGGAATGGTATGGGGGACCCCCAGGAGAGGCCGTGCTGAGCAGCAGCACTGGGAATGGTATGGGGGACCCCCAGGAGAGGCCGTGCTGAGCAGCAGCACTGGGAATGGTATGGGGGACCCCCAGGAGAGGCCGTGCTGAGCAGCAGCACTGGGAATGGTATGGGGGACCCCCAGGAGAGGCCGTGCTGAGCAGCAGCACTGGGAATGGTATGGGGGACCCCCAGGAGAGGCCGTGCTGAGCAGCAGCACTGGGAATGGTATGGGGGACCCCCAGGAGAGGCCGTGCTGAGCAGCAGCACTGGGAATGGTATGGGGGACCCCCAGGAGAGGCCGTGCTGGGAAGGAGCATTGGGAATGGTATGGGGGACCCCCAGGAGAGGCCGTGCTGAGCAGCAGCACTGGGAATGGTATAGGGGACCCCCAGGAGAGGCCGTGCTGGGCAGGAGCACTGGGAATGGTATGGGGGACCCCCAGGAGAGGCCGTGCTGAGCAGCAGCACTGGGAATGGTATGGGGGACCCCCAGGAGAGGCCGTGCTGAGCAGCAGCACTGGGAATGGTATGGGGGACCCCCAGGAGAGGCCGTGCTGAGCAGCAGCACTGGGAATGGTATGGGGGACCCCCAGGAGAGGCCGTGCTGAGCAGCAGCACTGGGAATGGTATGGGGGACCCCCAGGAGAGGCCGTGCTGAGCAGCAGCACTGGGAATGGTATGGGGGACCCCCAGGAGAGGCCGTGCTGAGCAGCAGCACTGGGAATGGTATGGGGGACCCCCAGGAGAGGCCGTGCTGAGCAGCAGCACTGGGAATGGTATGGGGGACCCCCAGGAGAGGCCGTGCTGAGCAGCAGCACTGGGAATGGTATGGGGGACCCCCAGGAGAGGCCGTGCTGAGCAGCAGCACTGGGAATGGTATGGGGGACCCCCAGGAGAGGCCGTGCTGAGCAGCAGCACTGGGAATGGTATGGGGGACCCCCAGGAGAGGCCGTGCTGGGCAGCAGCACTGGGAATGGTATGGGGGACCCCCAGGAGAGGCCGTGCTGGGTAGGAGCACTGGGAATGGTATGGGGGACCCCCAGGAGAGGCCCTGCTGGGCAGGAGCACTGGGAATGGTATGGGGGACCCCCAGGAGAGGCCGTGCTGAGCAGCAGCACTGGGAATGGTATGGGGGACCCCCAGGAGAGGCCGTGCTGAGCAGCAGCACTGGGAATGGTATGGGGGACCCCCAGGAGAGGCCGTGCTGAGCAGCAGCACTGGGAATGGTATGGGGGACCCCCAGGAGAGGCCGTGCTGAGCAGCAGCACTGGGAATGGTATGGGGGACCCCCAGGAGAGGCCGTGCTGGGCAGCAGCACTGGGAATGGTATGGGGGACCCCCAGGAGAGGCCGTGCTGGGCAGGAGCACTGGGAATGGTATGGGGGACCCCCAGGAGAGGCCCTGCTGGGCAGGAGCACTGGGAATGGTATGGGGGACCCCCAGGAGAGGCCGTGCTGAGCAGCAGCACTGGGAATGGTATGGGGGACCCCCAGGAGAGGCCGTGCTGAGCAGCAGCACTGGGAATGGTATGGGGGACCCCCAGGAGAGGCCGTGCTGAGCAGCAGCACTGGGAATGGTATGGGGGACCCCCAGGAGAGGCCGTGCTGAGCAGCAGCACTGGGAATGGTATGGGGGACCCCCAGGAGAGGCCGTGCTGAGCAGCAGCACTGGGAATGGTATGGGGGACCCCCAGGAGAGGCCGTGCTGAGCAGCAGCACTGGGAATGGTATGGGGGACCCCCAGGAGAGGCCGTGCTGGGCAGCAGCACTGGGAATGGTATGGGGGACCCCCAGGAGAGGCCGTGCTGAGCAGGTGGACATGCGAGCGCTGCTTCTTCATTTAGCCATGTTACTGATTTAGACGCCACTTCTTGTTCTGTCACAGAGTAACTATAGTTACTCCGGTGTGCCCTCTCTTTTAAGACCTATCTCTATTGTATTGTCTTTTACTACTAAGTAACTATATAACTATGTAACTATGTAACTATGTAACTAAGTAACTATATAACTAAGTAACTATGTAACTATATAACTATATAACTATATAACTAACCTTTCATTCCAAACTCAGGACCACATACTATTAAACTCAGCAGACATTAAACGTAGCAAGTTTCTTACATCACACACGGCGTTTCACACACCCGCCTGCTTCAGCGAGTTATCTGCTTCAGCGAGTTATCTGCTTCAGCCCAGTTATCTATTTCAGCGAGTTATCTGCTTCAGCGAGTTATCTGCTTCAGCGAGTTATCTGCTTCAGCGAGTTATCTGCTTCAGCGCGTTATCTGCTTCTCTTTGCAGAGGCAGCTAATCATTTCCCAATGTCATTTCCTATTGTAACTAGTTCCGCGCGGAATATACAGTATATAGAAACACAGCATCTTTATTATTTAGGCCTGAAACGGTCCTATCTTCAGTAACCCCCCCCCACCCCCGCCCCCCCCCCCCCCCCTCTCTCTCGGTGTCCTAGAGGTTTGTGTGGGGTCAGAGAGTGACTCCTCGGACGTGCTGTGTGTGCAGAGCTGGGGGCAGCAGAGAGGTGAGAGCGTCAGACCTCTAGGACCGTGCAATACCTGGAACCTCACCTATCTCCTTTACATCGTCCCTCCCCCCTCCCTCTATCTCCTCTCTCTCCCTCTCTATCTCCTGCTCTGAACCATTCTCCCTCTTTCTCCCCTCCTCTCTCACCCTCTCTCTCACCTCTCCTCCCCTCCTCTCTCACCCTCTCTCTCACCTCTCCTCTCCTCCTTTCTCCCCTCATCTCTCACCTCTACTCTCTCCTCCTTTATCCTCCTGTCTCCTCCTGTCCTATTCTCTCCTCTTCCCCCTCTCCTCTCTCCTCCTTTCTTCATCTCTCTCTTTCCTCTCCCCCTCTCTCTCCTCCTCTGTCCCATTCTCTCCTTCTTTCTCTCCCTCTCTCTCTCACCTCTCCTCCCTCCTCCCTCCTCCTTTCTTCACCTCTCTCCCTCTCCTCCTCTCTCTGCTTCTCCCCCCTCACCCTATCTCCCCCCTCTCCTCCTCTCGCTCCCTCTCTGCTTCTCCCCCTCACCCTCTCTCCCCTCGCCTCTCTCCTCCTCTTGCTCCCTCTCCTCCTCTCTCTGCTTCTCCCCTCCCCTCCCTCTCTCTCCTCCTCTCGCTCCCTCTCCTCCTCTCTCTGCTTCTCACCCTCTCTCCCCTCGCCTCTCTCTCCTCCTCTCGCTCCCTCTCTCCCCTCCTCTCTCCCCCCTCTCTCTCCTCCTCTCGCTCCCTCTCCTCCTCTCTCTGCTTCACACCCTCTCTCCCCTCACCCTCTCGCTCCCTCTCCTCCTCTCTCTGCTTCTCCCCCCTCACCCTCTATCCCCTCGCCTGTCTTGCTCTGTCACCTCCTCTACAAATTACTGAAAACTGCTACTCACATGTTATCTATTTTGCTGTCACCATGTTCTTGTCACATGACATACACATGTCACCTATCAACCAGACAGGATGTGCTTGTCACCTGTCACCATGCCCTGGTCCCCTGGCATACAGCTGTCACCTATTTCTGTGTTACCGTGCCCTAGCCATGCTAGTGATACTTGAGTCGGGTCTGGGTGTATTAGAATGTCCTTGAGTCGGGTCTGGATGTATTTAAGGTCCTTGAGTCGGGTCTGGGTGTATTAGAAGGTCCTTGAGTCGGGTCTGGATGTATTTAAGGTCCTTGAGTCGGGTCTGGGTGTATTAGAAGGTCCTTGAGTCGGGTCTGGGTGTATTAGAATGTCCTTGAGTCGGGTCTGGGTGTATTAGAAGGTCCATGAGTCGGGTCTGGGTGTATTGGAAGGTCCTTGAGTCGTGTCTGGGTGTATTAGAAGGTCCTTGAGTCGGGTCTGGGTGTATTAGAAGGTCCTTGAGTCGGGTCTGGGTGTATTAGAAGGTCCTTTAGTCGGGTCTGGGTGTATTAGAAGGTCCTTGAGTCGGGTCTGGGTGTATTAGAAGGTCCATGAGTCGGGTCTGGGTGTATTAGAAGGTCCTTGAGTCGAGTCTTGGTGTATTAGAAGGTCCTTGAGTCGGGTCTGAGTGTATTAGAATGTCCTTGAGTCGGGTCTGGGTGTATTAGAAGGTCCATGAGTCGGGTCTGGGTGTATTGGAAGGTCCTTGAGTCGTGTCTGGGTGTATTAGAAGGTCCTTGAGTCAGGTCTGGGTGTATTAGAAGGTCCTTGAGTCGGGTCTCGGTGTATTAGAAGGTCCTTGAGTCGGGTCTGGGTGTATTAGAAGGTCCTTGAGTCGGGTTTGGGTGTATTAGAATGTCCTTGAGTCGGGTCTGGGTGTATTAGAAGGTCCTTTAGTCGGGTCTGGGTGTATTAGAAGGTCCTTGAGTCGGGTCTGGGTGTATTAGAAGGTCCATGAGTCGGGTCTGGGTGTATTAGAAGGCCCTTGAGTCGAGTCTTGGTGTATTAGAAGGTCCTTGAGTCGGGTCTGGGTGTATTAGAATGTCCTTGAGTCGGGTCTGGGTGTAATAGAAGGTCCTTGAGTCGGGTCTGGGTGTATTAGAAGGTCCTTGAGTCGGGTCTGGGTGTATTAGAAGGTCCTTGAGTCGGGTCTGGGTGTATTAGAAGGTCCTTGAGTCGGGTCTGGGTGTATTAGAAGGTCCATGAGTCGGGTCTGGGTGTATTAGAAGGCCCTTGAGTCGGTTCTGGGTGTATTAGAAGGTCCTTGAGTCGGGTCTCGGTGTATTAGAAGGTCCTTTAGTCGGGTCTGGGTGTAATAGAAGGTCCTTGAGTCGGGTCTGGGTGTATTAGAAGGTCCTTGAGTCGGGTCTGGGTGTATTAGAAGGTCCATGAGTCGGGTCTGGGTGTATTAGAAGGCCCTTGAGTCGAGTCTTGGTGTATTAGAAGGTCCTTGAGTCAGGTCTGGGTGTATTAGAAGGTCCTTGAGTCGGGTCTGGGTGTATTAGAAGGTCCATGAGTCGGGTCTGGGTGTATTAGAAGGTCCATGAGTCGGGTCTGGGTGTATTAGAAGGTCCATGAGTCGGGTCTGGGTGTATTAGAAGGTCCATGAGTCGGATCTGGGTGTATTAGAAGGTCTTTGAGTCGGGTCTGGATGTATTTAAGGTCCTTGAGTCGTGTCTGGGTGTATTAGAAGGTCCTTGAGTCGGGTCTGGGTGTAATAGAAGGTCCTTGAGTTGGGTCTGGGTGTAATAGAAGGTCCTTGAGTCGGGTCTGGGTGTAATAGAAGGTCATTGAGTCGGGTCTGGGTGTAATAGAAGTTCCTTGAGTCGGGTCTGGGTGTAATAGAAGGTCATTGAGTCGGGTCTGGGTGTATTAAAAGGTCCTTGAGTCGGGTCTGGGTGTATTAGAAGGTCCTTGAGTTGGGTCTGGGTGTATTAGAATGTCCTTGAGTCGGGTCTGGGTGTATTGGAAGGTCCTTGAGTCGTGTCTGGGTGTATTAGAATGTCCTTGAGTCGGGTCTAGGTGTATTGGAAGGTCCATGAGTCGGGTCTGGGTGTATTGGAAGGTTCTTGAATGGGGTCTGGGTGTATTAGAAGGTCCATGAGTCATTTCTGGGTGTATTAGAAGGTCCTTGAGTCGGATCTGGGTGTATTAGAAGGTCGTTGAGTCGGGTCTGGGTGATCTAGAAGGTCCTTGAGTCGGGTTTGGGTGTATTAGAAGGTCCTTGAGTCGGGTCTGGGAGTAATAAAAGGTGCTTGAGTCGGGTCTGGGTGTATTAGAAGGTCCTTGAGTCGGGTCTGGGTGTATTAGAAGGTCCTTGAGTCGGGTCTGGGTGTATTAGAAGGTCCTTGAGTCGGGTCTGGGTGTATTAGAAGGTCCTTGAGTCGGGTCTGGGTGTATTAGAAGGTCCTTTAGTCGGGTCTGGGTGTATTAGAAGGTCCTTTAGTCGGGTCTGGGTGTATTGGAAGGTCCTTGAGTCATGTCTGGGTGTATTGGAAGGTCCATGAGTCGGATCTGGGTGTAATAGAAGGTCCTTGAGTCGGGTCTGGGTGTAATAGAAGGTCCTTGAGTCATGTCTGGGTGTTTTGGAAGGTCCTTGAGTCGGGTCTGGGTGTAATAAAAGGTCCTTGAGTCATGTATGGGTGTATTGGAAGGTCCTTCACTGTCAAACACCAGCTCAGCATCCCATACATATATATATATTACTGTGCATGGTATATACTGTACATGGGTGTAACCCCCCCCCCCCCCCTCTCTGTGTCCTAGAGGTTTGTGTGGGGTCAGAGAGTGACTCCTCGGACGTGCTGTGTGTGCAGACCTGGGGTCAGCAGAGAGGTGAGAGCGTCAGACCTTTAGGACTGTGGAACCCTCTCATCTACTTTACATCTTCCCTCTCTCCCCTCACCAACCCCCCCCCCTCTTTCTCTCCTCCCTCCCACCCCCCCTCTCTCTCTCCCCCTCTCTCCCCCCTCCCACCCCCCCACTCCCCCCTCTCTCCTCCCACCCCCCTCTCTTTCTCCCCTCCCACCCCCGTCTCTCCCCTCACCCCCCTATATCTCTCCCCTCCCACCCCCTCTCTATCTCTCCCCTTCTATCTCTCCCCTTCCACCCCCCCTCTATCTCTCCCATTCCACCCCCCCTCTATCTCTCCCATTCCACCCCCCCTCTATCGCTCTCATTCCACCCCCCCTCTCTATCTCTCCCCATCCACCCCCCCTCTCTATCTCTCCCCTTCCACTCCCCTCTCTATCTCTCCCCTTCCACCCCCCCCTCTATCTCTCCCATTCCACCCCCCCCCCCCTCTCCTCCTCTCACCTCTAATAGGGAGCGGTAATATGGGGTAATAGGAGGAGTTATAGGGAACGGTAATATGGGGTAATAGGAGGAGTTATATGGGACAATAGGAGGAGTTATAGGGATGGGCTATATGGGGTAATAGGAGGAGTTATAGGGGGCAGTTATATGGGTAATAGGAGGAGTTATTGGGGGCAGTTATATGGGGTAATAGGAGGAGTTATAGGGAGAGGTTATATGGGGTAATAGGAGGAGTTATAGGGAGCGGTTATATGGGGTAATAGGAGGAGTTATAGGGAGCGGTTATATGAGGGAATAGGAAGAGTTATAGGGAGCGGTTATACAGGGTAATAGGCGTTATAGGGAGCGGTTATATGGGGTAATAGGAGGAGTTATAGTATAGGAGGAGTTATAGGGAGCGGTTATATGGGGTAATAGGAGGAGTTATAGGGAGCGGTTATATGAGGGAATAGGAAGAGTTATAGGGAGCGGTTATACAGGGTAATAGGCGTTATAGGGAGCGGTTATATGGGGTAATAGGAGGAGTTATAGTATAGGAGGAGTTATAGGGAGCGGTTATATGGGGTAATAGGAGGAGTTATAGGGAGGGGTTATATGGGGTAATAGGAGGAGTTATAGGGAGCGGTTATATGGGGTAATAAGAGGAGTTATAGGGAGGGGTTATACGGGGTAATAGGAGTTATAGGGAGCGGTTATATGGGGTAATAGGAGTTATAGGGAGGGGTTACATGGGGTAATAGGAGGAGTTATAGGGATGGGTTATATGGGGTAATAGAAGGAGTTATAGGGAGGGGTTATATGGGTCAATAGGAGGAGTTATAGGGATGGGTTATATAGGGGAATAGGAGGAGTTACAGGGAGTATACGTGTATAGCGAGAAATTAGGGCTGAGATGTAAGGAGGGGCAGAAGAGTGTAAAGCTTTAAAAGTGAGGAGAAGAATGGAGTGTGAGATGCGGGATTTGATCGGAAGCCAGGAGAGGGATTTCAGGAGGGGAGACGCTGAGACAGATCTCGGAAAGAGTAGAGTGATTCTGGCAGCAGCGTTAAGGATAGATTGTAGGGGAGACAGGTGAGAGGCAGGAAGGCCGGACAGCAGGAGGTTACAGTAATAGAGTGTGACGAGTGCTCACCGCAAACAAGGCAGGACTACGAGGCTGAGGTGGGGATGTTGATAGCCACCGACCAACAACCGAGCAGCCATGTCTGGTGTGCAGAGTGGAGGTGATATAGTTGGGTCAGGGTAGGAGGGGTCAGGTAGGTAGAAGGTACTTGCCGTAGTCTGGGGTTGGAGAGTGTAGAATTGTCGTATATCTGTAGCCATGGTTGAGGAGAGAGTGGAAGTCCAGAAGCGAGCTGAGGTCAAGGGAGCCGAGCAGTCAGGAGTCCAAGTACGAGCTGAGGTCACAACAGGAAGGCAAGACAAGATAAGGCAAAACCAACGAGAAGTCAGGAGTCCAAGTACGAGCTGAGGTCACAACAGGAAGGCAAGAGAAGAGGTCACAACAGGAAGGCAAGACAAGGCAAAACCAACGAGAAGCCAGGAGTCCAAGTACGAGCTGAGGTCACAACAGGAAGGCAAGAGAAGAGGTCACAACAGGAAGGCAAGAGAAGTGGTCACAACAGGAAGGCAACATAAGGCAAAACCAACGAGAAGCCAGGAGTCCAAGTACGAGCTGAGGTCACAACAGGAAGGCAAGACAAGATAAGGCAAAACCAACGAGAAGTCAGGAGTCCAAGTACGAGCTGAGGTCACAACAGGAAGGCAAGAGAAGAGGTCACAACAGGAAGGCAAGAGAAGAGGTCACAACAGGAAGGCAAGATAAGGCAAAACCAACGAGAAGCCAGGAGTCCAAGTACGAGCTGAGGTCACAACAGGAAGGCAAGACAAGATAAGGCAAAACAAGACAAGGCAAAACCAACGAGAAGCCAGGAGTCCAAGTACGAGCTGAGGTCACAACAGGAAGGCAAGAGAAGAGGTCACAACAGGAAGGCAACATAAGGCAAAACCAATGAGAAGCCAGGAGTCCAAGTACGAGCTGAGGTCACAACAGGAAGGCAAGACAAGATAAGGCAAAACCAACGAGAAGTCAGGAGTCCAAGTACGAGCTGAGGTCACAACAGGAAGGCAAGAGAAGAGGTCACAACAGGAAGGCAAGAGAAGAGGTCACAACAGGAAGGCAAGATAAGGCAAAACCAACGAGAAGCCAGGAGTCCAAGTACGAGCTGAGGTCACAACAGGAAGGCAAGACAAGATAAGGCAAGACAAGACAAGGCAAAACCAACGAGAAGCCAGGAGTCCAAGTACGAGCTGAGGTTACAACAGGAAGGCAAGAGAAGAGGTCACAACAGGAAGGCAAGAGAAGAGGTCACAACAGGAAGGTAAGATAAGGCAAAACCAACGAGAAGCCAGGAGTCCAAGTACGAGCTGAGGTCACAACAGGAAGGCAAGACAAGATAAGGCAAGACAAGACAAGGCAAAACCAACGAGAAGCCAGGAGTCCAAGTACGAGCTGAGGTCACAACAGGAAGGCAAGAGAAGAGGTCACAACAGGAAGGCAAGAGAAGAGGTCACAACAGGAAGGCAAGATAAGGCAAAACCAACGAGAAGCCAGGAGTCCAAGTACGAGCTGAGGTCACAACAGGAAGGCAAGAGAAGATAAGGCAAAACCAACGAGAAGTCAGGAGTCCAAGTACGAGCTGAGGTCACAACAGGAAGGCAAGAGAAGAGGTCACAACAGGAAGGCAAGACAAGGCAAAACCAACGAGAAGTCAGGAGTCCAAGTACGAGCTGAGGTCACAACAGGAAGGCAAGAGAAGAGGTCACAACAGGAAGGCAAGACAAGGCAAAACCAACGAGAAGTCAGGAGTCCAAGTACGAGCTGAGGTCACAACAGGACGGCAAGACAAGATAAGGCAAAACCAACGAGAAGCCAGGAGTCCAAGTACGAGCTGAGGTCACAACAGGAAGGCAAGACAAGGCAAAACCAACGAGAAGTCTGGAGTCCAAGTACGAGCTGAGGTCACAACAGGAAGGCAAGAGAAGACAAGGCAAAACCAAAGTTTATGCTCAGCCAGTTTGTAGCAGGCTGGCCGAGTACTTAAAGGGCAGGCAGCCAATGGTAGGAAAGCACACAGCTGCAGAGTAATGAATGCAGTCAGACACAGACAGGGGCGGGGTGCACACGGGCGGGGTGCACAGGGGCGGGGCGCGCACAGGGGCGGGGCGCGCACAGGGGCGGGGCGCGCGCAGGGGCGGGGGGCGCGCGCAGGGGCGGGGGGCGCGCAGGGGCGGGGGGCGCGCAGGGGCGGGGGGCGCGCAGGGGCGGGGGGCGCGCAGAGGGGCGGGGGGGCGCGCAGAGGGGCGGGGGGGCGCGCAGAGGGGCGGGGGGGCGCGCAGAGGCGGAGGGCGCGCAGGGGCGGGGGGGCGCGCAGAGGGGGCGGGGGGGCGCGCAGGGGGACGGGGGGCGCGCAGGGGGCGTGCAGAGGGGCGGGGGGGCGCGCAGGGGGCGCGGTGCGCGCAGGGGCGGGGGGGCGCGCAGGGGCGGGGGGCGCTCACAGGGGCGGGGCTCGCACAGGGGCGGGGGGGCGCGCAGAGGGGCAGGGGGGCGCGGTGCGCGCAGGGGCGGGGGGGCGCGCAGGGGCGGGGGGGCGCGCACAGGGGCGGGGCTCGCACAGGGGGGCGGGGGGCGCGCAGGGGGACGGGGGGGTGCGCAGAGGGGCGGGGGGCGCGCAGAGGGGCGGGGGGGCGCGCAGAGGGGCGGGGGGCGCGTAGGGGGCGCGCAGGGGCGGGGTGCGCGCAGGGGTGGGACGCGCGCAGGGGCGGGGCGCGCACAGGGGCGGGGCGCGCACAGGGGCGGGGCGCACACAGGGGCGGGCAGGGGTACCCTGCACCGTAGGTTGCCCGTCTAGGACTGTGCAATCCTCTCACCCATCGCTCTATTTCATTTACTCCTTTCTCGCTCTGTCTCTTTCATCTGTGGGTGGCATGTAACGTGTGGCATGTAACGGGTGGCATGTAACGGGTGGCATGAAACGGGTGGCATGAAACGGGTGGCATGTAACGTGTGGCATGTAACGTGTGGCATGTAACGTGTGGCGGTTTTGTGTTTTCAGAGCGAGTTCTCCTGGAAGTGAGACAGAACCAGAGGAGCGTGGAAGGTGAGAGAGCGTGCGACACACATAGAGCTTGCGACAGGACACACACAGAGTGTGCGACACACACAGTGTGCGACACACAGAGCGTGCGACACACACAAAGCATGCGACACACAGAAAGCATGCGACACAACACACACAGCGTGCGACAGGACACACAGAGCATGCGACACACACAAAGCATGCGACAGGACACACAGAGCGTGCGACAGGACACACACAGAGTGTGCGACACACAGAGCGTGCGACACACACAAAGCATGCGACACACACAAAGCATGCGACACAACACACACAGCGTGCGACAGGACACACAGAGCATGCGACACACACAAAGCATGCGACAGGACACACAGCGCGTGTGACAGGACACACACAGCATGCGACAGGACACACACAGCGTGCGACAGGACACACAGAGCATGCGACATACACACAGCATGCGACAGGACACACAGAGCGTGTGACAGGACACACAGAGCGTGCGACATACACACAGCATGCGACATACACACAGAGCGTGCGACAGGACACACATATATATATACATATATACATACACACACACATAGCCAAATATGTATACATATATGTATATAAAGGAGGGGTTAATAAATACCCTGAAGAAATGTAAAATCTGTAAATAGACACACACGCACATACGTGTAAGTAACTGCGTGCATAAACCGTAGGTGCCAGTTCCATTAGTATAATAGATAAGTGCATGAACATATGTAGAAAACATCCCATACACGCAAAACAAATGCCGAAGCCAATATGAGTGGGAGCCCAATATTAAAGGGGGATAAATGAAGATTACCCCCTATTTTAGAAAGGGGGTAAGTTCTATGTAATCATTCAACCCTCCAGGAAATTTACTTTGCAACGTAAAGATCCAGTACTGCCCCCTTCTGGCGATATGGAGATCGCGGGCCCCTGCTCCCATGTTATCCTTAATTCTCTCAATGCGCATAAAGTTAACCCCCTCTATGCTGCGTCCGTGGACATCCCTAAAATGGGCCAATAGATGTGTCAGTGGTTTCGATGCCTCTTCCAACTTGTGGATGTTCTGAATATTCGGCTACACACAAAAGGGGACCCCCCGCACAGCTAAAGTGTTAAACCTCGGTGAGGTGCTGCCTAGGTAGGGAGATAAGTGTATACCAGAGAAAAGGGGGACCTCGTATTTAAGCGCTCAATCACTTCTATGTGTAATGGTAATATTAAAATACTTTATTTCCAAACAATGAATTCAAATAATGGGGTTTAAAATCAAAGTAGATCAAACAGCTCGTGACTGTGGATCTGTGTAACATAGATCTGGCAGCTGTGTAGATACGTATGGGGGATCCCTGATAGATATTCAGGACCCCTTGCCGTATGTATGCAGCCTACTACTGGTATAGTAATAGGACCAATGTTAAACCACTCTTCCAACCATCACTAACACTCTGCTATTGTGCACAGAGTGTAACCACCTATATCAGTGATACATACATACTCATTCAGTGGGGGTGAAGGTAAGTACAGAGCTAGGTGCAGCGATGCGAGTTATACTAAGGAGTGTACTTGGCTGGGTTTGGGGAGACCCTTGCCACGGAGGCACCCCTAGAATTAGGATTCATATGGACAGAGAAACCTCCTTGTTGATCAGCATGAACTGCTTGATTGTCTCACGTATTGATCATGCTATCCTGCTTAACAAACTCCAGAGCTCTGGAATAGGGAAACATGCTTTAAACTGGTTTCAGTCCTACCTATCAGGAAGATCCCAACATGTGTCCATCTCAGGCTCTAACTCCAACCCCCTGGATATCACCTGTGGTGTCCCGCAAGGCTCTGTTCTGGGGCCCCTACTCTTCTCAGTGTTCATTAATGATCTTCCCACAGCTTGTCAGGAAGCCTCAATACACATGTATGCAGATGACACAATCCTATATGCACACAGCCATAGCCTCTCTGACCTTCAACACATACTTCAGTCTGACTTTTTGAGACTCGAAAACTGGATTTCCCAAAACAAACTGTTTTTAAACACTGACAAGACTATAACAATGGTATTTGGGACCAAGACTAAATTTGTAAAGCTTCCAGTGACTGAGCTCCTGATTCGAACCAACGCTAACACCACCCTAACCCCTGTCACTAGTTTTAAATACCTGGGCTCATGGTTTGACTCCCACTTAACATTCGGGATGCACATTGATACCCTGACAACCAAGACCTATGCCAAACTAGGGGTACTTTACAGGAACAAATCCTCCCTAAGTCTCCCGGTCAGAAAGCGTATTGCACAGCAGATGCTAATGCCAATTATTGACTATGGAGACATAGTATATGGCTCGGCACCTCAAACCCACCTTAGCAAACTTGACACCCTCTACAATTCAATTTGTCGTTTTGTTCTCCAATGCAACTACAACACACATCACTGCGAAATGCTCAGAGAACTAGATTGGTCATCACTTGAGTCTAGGCGCAAAGTTCATCTTTCCTGTCTCACCCTCAAATACTTTCTGGGCAAGCTACCCAGCTACCTGAACAAGCTCCTCACCCCTACCACATGCAGCACTTATCACCTGAGATCTGACTCCAAGAGACTGTTCATGGTCCCAAGGCTCAACAAAGTATCCGGCCGTTCCTCCTTCTCCTTCCGTGCACCCCAAAACTGGAACAACCTACCAGAGACTCTCATATCCACCACCAGCTTAAGTTCTTTCAAATCTAAGGCTGTCTCACATTTTAACCTGGTCTGTAACGGTCTCATACGCCCATAATATATATTATCTGTAACTGTGCATGCAATGTCCTGTATATAATGTATAACCCTGCTCATTTATGTAACTGTATTTGTAACCATGTATTATTTGTTTTACTCTGTGCCCAGGACATGCGTGAAAACGAGAGGTAACTCTCAATGTATTACTTCCTGGTAAAATATTTTATAAATAAATATAGTGCTGATAATACCCTTATAATGGTGACACACAACTGTTTAGAGCAAATCCCCAGCATGTAGGAGGTGCCGTGATTCTGGTCTTGTTAGGGTAATCTCCCACACAGATACCCCAAGTAGGGGAGTGTTAATACTCACAGACACACAACACAGCAGTGTAAACCAGGTAAGTCCAATGCTATCCTGGTGTTGCTCAAACAGCTAATGGTGCAGTTCTACCGGATGCAGTGTGTGGTGCAGTTTTACAGGAGGTGGTGTGCTGATAGCACACAGCTGTTAGAACAGATCCCCAGCCTGTGGGCAGTGCCGTGAGTCTGGTCTGATTGGGAATAATCTCCCACACAGATACCCTAAGTAGGGGAATATAAATGCTCACAGACATGCAGTAAGGCCATTTAAACCAGGCATATTGTGCTAACCTGGTGTGGCTCAAACAGCTAATGGTGCAGTTCTATCGGAAGCAGTGTGTGCCGTCAGTAAGCTCTGTCAGTGTGGATTAGTGTCCCACACAGAGCTGCCCAGGTAGGGAGAAGGCTGGATGTAACAGGGTAAGGTAAGCACAGGAACCAATCAATAAAAAATATAAACTCGCGATGCATTGTCCCCTACATCAGCGCTGATCACTGATATATCGGCGCTGATCATTGATATATCAGCGCTGATCATTGATATATCGGCGCTGATCATTGATATATCGGCGCTGATCATTGATATATCGGCTGATATATCAGCGCTGATCACTGATATATCAGCGCTGATCACTGATATATCAGCGCTGATCATTGATATATCAGCGCTGATCATTGATATATCGGCGCTGATCATTGATATATCGGCGCTGATCATTGATATATCGGCGCTGATCATTGATATATCGGCGCTGATCATTGATATATCGGCGCTGATCATTGATATATCGGCGCTGATCATTGATATATCGGCGCTGATCATTGATATATCGGCGCTGATCATTGATATATCGGCGCTGATCATTGATATATCGGCGCTGATCATTGATATATCGGCGCTGATCATTGATATATCGGCGCTGATCATTGATATATCGGCGCTGATCATTGATATATCGGCGCTGATCATTGATATATCGGCGCTGATCATTGATATATCAGCGCTGATCATTGATATATCAGCGCTGATGGACGTGCCTAGCTAGGATGTGGTAGAGACAGAGGCTCCTAGACGTAGGAGATCGTGCAGTGCTGCGTATGGCACACAGGATCAATCAAACCCAGCCAGATATAGTACAATTCGCATCGCTGCACCTAGCTCTGTACTTACCTTCACCCCCACTGAATGAGTATGTATGTATCACTGATATAGGTGGTTACACTCTGTGCACAATAGCAGAGTGTTTGTGATGTTTGGAAGAGTGGTTTAACATTGGTCCTATTACTATACCAGTAGTAGGCTGCATACATACGGCAAGGGGTCCTGAATATCTATCAGGGATCCCCCATACGTATCTACACAGCTGCCAGATCTATGTTACACAGACCCACAGTCACGAGCTGTTTGATCTACTTCGATTTGAAACCCCATTGTTGTGGATATTCCGCAGACGTTCCATACTCCGTATTGTAAGATTGCGCTGTGCTCTGCCCACATCCTGCAGTCTGCGGCTGCACTGCAGCACGTACTGTATACTACGTATAATACTATATAATAATAATAATACTAATGTCATGTTTAATGCGATACTCACTACCAGTAACGTAGGGTTTTATCATCGGATTTCATTTTCGGACAGATTTTGCATCTATTGCATTTATAATTACCGGTTATACCCAAGGTATCGCGTAAACCCTTTTCCTGAATGTTATTAGTCCCTTTAACGACGCTCGGTGCAAGAATGGATGTGATTGTCTGTGATTTTCTAAAACATACAGGGGTTTGGTGGGGAGAGCTTTAATGAGACTGGGAACCGTGTGTAACACATGCCAGTGACGGGATCGCGCCTTTTAATTAGTGCACATGAACTATTACATTGGGTAATAAAATAGGGAGTTTTTTGTTTCAGTTTTTGTGTATCAACACTAGTGCCAACTGCTGAACGAGGATTAATGGTCACGGTATTAATTTCACATCTAAAAACAGCCTAATAACGGCGAATATCCACCGCCCCGCACATCTGATAAGAAATATACCAACAGGACCATTTGTGCGCCTCCGGAGAGAGGGTACAGCGAAGGGGTGCGGAAAAGGCCTCCCGTGGGGCTGTCCTTACACAGAGACACTCTCCCGTGGGGCTGTCCTTACACAGAGACTCTCTCCCGTGGGGCTGTCCTTACACAGAGACTCTCTCCCGTGAGGCTGTCCTTACACAGAGACACTCTCCCGTGGGGCTGTCCTTACACAGAGACACTCTCCCGTGGGGTGTCCTTACACAGAGACACTCTCCCGTGGGGCTGTCCTTACACAGAGACACTCTCCCGTGGGGCTGTCCTTACACAGAGACTCTCTCCCGTGGGGCTGTCCTTACACAGAGACACTCTCCCGTGGGGCTGTCCTTACACAGAGACACTCTCCCGTGGGGCTGTCCTTACACAGAGACACTCTCCCGTGGGGCTGTCCTTACACAGAGACACTCTCCCGTGGGGCTGTCCTTACACAGAGACACTCTCCCGTGGGGCTGTCCTTACACAGAGACACTCTCCCGTGGGGCTGTCCTTACACAGAGACACTCTCCCGTGGGGCTGTCCTTACACAGAGACGCTCTCCCGTGGGGCTGTCCTTACACAGAGACACTCTCCCGTGGGGCTGTCCTTACACAGAGACACTCTCCCGTGGGGCTGTCCTTACACAGAGACTCTCTCCCGTGGGGCTGTCCTTACACAGAGACTCTCTCCCGTGGGGCTGTCCTTACACAGAGACACTCTCCCGTGGGGCTGTCCTTACACAGAGACTCTCTCCCGTGGGGCTGTCCTTACACAGAGACACTCTCCCGTGGGGCTGTCCTTACACAGAGACACTCTCCCGTGGGGCTGTCCTTACACAGAGACACTCTCCCGTGGGGCTGTCCTTACACAGAGACACTCTCCCGTGGGGCTGTCCTTACACAGAGACACTCTCCCGTGGGGCTGTCCTTACACAGAGACACTCTCCCGTGGGGCTGTCCTTACACAGAGACACTCTCCCGTGGGGCTGTCCTTACACAGAGACACTCTCCCGTGGGGCTGTCCTTACACAGAGACACTCTCCCGTGGGGCTGTCCTTACACAGAGACACTCTCCCGTGGGGCTGTCCTTACACAGAGACACTCTCCCGTGGGGCTGTCCTTACACAGAGACACTCTCCCGTGGGGCTGTCCTTACACAGAGACGCTCTCCCGTGGGGCTGTCCTTACACAGAGACACTCTCCCGTGGGGCTGTCCTTACACAGAGACTCTCTCCCGTGGGGCTGTCCTTACACAGAGACACTCTCCCGTGGGGCTGTCCTTACACAGAGACACTCTCCCGTGGGGCTGTCCTTACACAGAGACGCTCTCCCGTGGGGCTGTCCTTACACAGAGACACTCTCCCGTGGGGCTGTCCTTACACAGAGACACTCTCCCGTGGGGCTGTCCTTACACAGAGACACTCTCCCGTGGGGCTGTCCTTACACAGAGACTCTCTCCCGTGGGGCTGTCCTTACACAGAGACACTCTCCCGTGGGGCTGTCCTTACACAGAGACACTCTCCCGTGGGGCTGTCCTTACACAGAGACACTCTCCCGTGGGGCTGTCCTTACACAGAGACGCTCTCCCGTGGGGCTGTCCTTACACAGAGACGCTCTCCCGTGGGGCTGTCCTTACACAGAGACACTCTCCCGTGGGGCTGTCCTTACACAGAGACACTCTCCCGTGGGGCTGTCCTTACACAGAGACACACTCCCGTGGGGCTGTCCTTACACAGAGACGCTCTCCCGTGGGCTGTCCTTACACAGAGACACTCTCCCGTGGGGCTGTCCTTACACAGAGACACTCTCCGTGGGGCTGTCCTTACACAGAGACACTCTCCCGTGGGGCTGTCCTTACACAGAGACACTCTCCCGTGGGCTGTCCTTACACAGAGACACTCTCCCGTGGGGCTGTCCTTACACAGAGACACTCTCCCGTGGGCTGTCCTTACACAGAGACACTCTCCCGTGGGGCTGTCCTACACAGAGACACTCTCCCGGGGGGCTGTCCTTACACAGAGACACTCTCCCGTGGGGCTGTCCTTACACAGAGACACTCTCCCGTGGGGCTGTCCTTACACAGAGACACTCTCCCGTGGGGCTCGTCCTTACACAGAGACACTCTCCCGTGGGGCTGTCCTTACACAGAGACTCTCTCCCGTGGGGCTGTCCTTACACAGAGACACTCTCCCGTGGGGCTGTCCTTACACAGAGATCTCTCCCGTGGGGCTGTCCTTACACAGAGACACTCTCCGTGGGGCTGTCCTTACACAGAGACACTCCCGTGGGGCTGTCCTTACACAGAGACACTCTCCCGTGGGGCTGTCCTTACACAGAGACACTCTCCCGTGGGGCTGTCCTTACACAGAGACACTCTCCCGTGGGGCTGTCCTTACACAGAGACAGCTCTCCCGTGGGGCTGTCCTTACACAGAGACACTCTCCCGTGGGGCTGTCCTTACACAGAGACTCTCTCCCGTGGGGCTGTCCTTACACAGAGACACTCTCCCGTGGGGCTGTCCTTACACAGAGACTCTCTCCCGTGGGGCTGTCCTTACACAGAGACTCTCTCCCGTGGGGCTGTCCTTACACAGAGACTCTCTCCCGTGGGGCTGTCCTTACACAGAGACACTCTCCCGTGGGGCTGTCCTTACACAGAGGCACACTCCCGTGGGGCTGTCCTTACACAGAGACACTCTCCCGTGGGGCTGTCCTTACACAGAGACACTCTCCCGTGGGGCTGTCCTTACACAGAGACACTCTCCCGTGGGGCTGTCCTTACACAGAGACGCTCTCCCGTGGGGCTGTCCTTACACAGAGACACTCTCCCGTGGGGCTGTCCTTACACAGAGACTCTCTCCCGTGGGGCTGTCCTTACACAGAGACGCTCTCCCGTGGGGCTGTCCTTACACAGAGACACTCTCCCGTGGGGCTGTCCTTACACAGAGACACTCTCCCGTGGGGCTGTCCTTACACAGAGACACTCTCCCGTGGGGCTGTCCTTACACAGAGACTCTCTCCCGTGGGGCTGTCCTTACACAGAGACACTCTCCCGCGGGGCTGTCCTTACACAGAGACACTCTCCCGCGGGGCTGTCCTTACACAGAGACACTCTCCCGTGGGGCTGTCCTTACACAGAGACACTCTCCCGTGGGGCTGTCCTTACACAGAGACTCTCTCCCGTGGGGCTGTCCTTACACAGAGACACTCTCCCGTGGGCCTGTCCTTACACAGAGACACTCTCCCGTGGGGCTGTCCTTACACAGAGACTCTCTCCCGTGGGGCTGTCCTTACACAGAGACTCTCTCCCGTGGGGCTGTCCTTACACAGAGACACTCTCCCGTGGGGCTGTCCTTACACAGAGACACTCTCCCGTGGGGCTGTCCTTACACAGAGACACTCTCCCGTGGGGCTGTCCTTACACAGAGACGCTCTCCCGTGGGGCTGTCCTTACACAGAGACACTCTCCCGTGGGGCTGTCCTTACACAGAGACGCTCTCCCGTGGGGCTGTCCTTACACAGAGACTCTCTCCCGTGGGGCTGTCCTTACACAGAGACACTCTCCCGTGGGGCTGTCCTTACACAGAGACACTCTCCCGTGGGGCTGTCCTTACACAGAGACACTCTCCCGTGGGGCTGTCCTTACACAGAGACACTCTCCCGTGGGGCTGTCCTTACACAGAGACACTCTCCCGTGGGGCTGTCCTTACACAGAGACACTCTCCCGTGGGGCTGTCCTTACACAGAGACACTCTCCCGTGGGGCTGTCCTTACACAGAGACACTCTCCCGTGGGGCTGTCCTTACACAGAGACACTCTCCCGTGGGCCTGTCCTTACACAGAGACACTCTCCAGTGGGGCTGTCCTTACACAGAGACACTCTCCCGTGGGGCTGTCCTTACACAGAGACACTCTCCCGAAGGGCTGTCCTTACACAGAGACACTCTCCCGTGGGGCTGTCCTTACACAGAGACACTCTCCCGTGGGGCTGTCCTTACACAGAGACACTCTCCCGAAGGGCTGTCCTTACACAGAGACTCTTCCGTGGGGCTGTCCTTACACAGAGACTCTCTCCCGTGGGGCTGTCCTTACACAGAGACGCTCTCCCGTGGGGCTGTCCTTACACAGAGACGCTCTCCCGTGGGGCTGTCCTTACACAGAGACGCTCTCCCGAAGGGCTGTTCCTTACACAGAGACGCTCGTCCCGTGGGGCTTGTCCTTACACAGAGACGCTCTCCCGTGGGGCTGTCCTTACACAGAGACACTCTCCGTGGGCTGTCCTTACACAGAGACACTCTCCCGTGGGGCTGTCCTTACACAGAGACACTCTCCCGTGGCGGCTGTCCTTACACAGAGACGCTCTCCCGTGGGGCTGTCCTTACACAGAGACACTCTCCCGTGGGCTGTCCTTACACAGAGACACTCTCCCGTGGGGCTGTCCTTACACAGAGACACTCTCCGTGGGGCTGTCCTTACACAGAGACACTCTCCCGTGGGGCTGTCCTTACACAGAGACACTCTCCCGTGGGGCTGTCCTTACACAGAGACGCTCTCCCGTGGGGCTGTCCTTACACAGAGACGCTCTCCCGTGGGGCTGTCCTTACAGAGAGACTCTCTCCCGTGGGGCTGTCCTTACACAGAGACTCTCTCCCCGTGGGGCTGTCCTTACACAGAGACACTCTCCCGTGGGGCTGTCCTTACACACAGAGACACTCTCCCGTGGGGCTGTCCTTACACAGAGACACTCTCCGTGGGCTGTCCTTACACAGAGACGCTCTCCGTGGGGCTGTCCTTACACAGAGACGCTCTCCCGTGGGGCTGTCCTTACACAGAGACACTCTCCCGTGGGGCTGTCCTTACACAGAGACACTCTCCCGTGGGGCTGTCCTTACACAGAGACACTCTCCCGTGGGGCTGTCCTTACACAGAGACTCTCTCCCGTGGGGCTGTCCTTACACAGAGACACTCTCCCGTGGGCTGTCCTTTACACAGAGACACTCTCCCGTGGGGCTGTCCTTACACAGAGACGCTCTCCCGTGGGGCTGTTCCTTACACAGAGACACTCTCCCGTGGGGCTGTCCTTACACAGAGCCTCTCCGTGGGGCTGTCCTTACACAGAGACGCTCTCCGTGGGGCTGTCCTACACAGAGACACTCTCCGTGGGCTGTCCTTACACAGAGACACTCCTCCCGTGGGGCTGTCCTTACACAGAGACGCTCTCCCGTGGGGCTGTCCTACACAGAGACACTCTCCCGTGGGGCTGTCCTTACACAGAGACACTCTCCCGTGGGGCTGTCCTTACACAGAGACTCTCTCCCGTGGGGCTGTCCTTACACAGAGACGCTCTCCCGTGGGAGCTGTCCTTACACAGAGACACTCTCCCGTGGGGCTGTCCTTACTCAGAGACACTCTCCCGTGGGCTGTCCTTACACAGAGACACTCTCCCGTGGGGCTGGTCCTTACACAGAGACACTCTCCCGTGGGGCTGTCCTTACACAGAGACTCTCTCCCGTGGGGCTCGTCCTTACACAGAGACTCTCTCCCGTGGGGCTGTCCTTACCAGAGACTCTCTCCCGTGGGGCTGTCCTTACACAGAGACGCTCTCCCGTGGGGCTGCCTTACACAGAGACGCTCTCCGTGGGGCTGTCCTTACACAGAGACTCTCTCCCGTGGGGCTGTCCTTACACAGAGACACTCTCCCGTGGGGGCTGTCTTACACAGAGACACTCTCCCGTGGGGCTGTCCTTACACAGAGACACTCTCCCGTGGGGCTGTCCTTACACAGAGACTCTCTCCCGTGGGGCTTGTCCTTACACAGAGACTCTCTCCCGTGGGGCTGTCCTTACACAGAGACACTCTCCCGTGGGGCTGTCCTTACACAGAGACGCTCTCCCCGTGGGGCTGTCCTTACACAGAGACGCTCTCCCGTGGGGCTGTCCGTACACAGAGACGCTCTCCCGTGGGGCTGTCCTTACACAGAGACCCTCTCCCGTGGGGCTGTCCTTACACAGAGACTCTCTCCGTGGGGCTGTCCTTACACAGAGACTCTCTCCCGTGGGGCTGTCCTTACACAGAGACACTCTCCCATGGGGCTGTCCTTACACAGAGACTCTCTCCCCGTGGGGCTGTCCTTACACAGAGACACTCTCCCGTGGGGCTGTCCTACACAGAGACACTCTCCCGTGGGGCTGTCCTTACACAGAGACACTCTCCCGTGGGGCTGTCCTTACACAGAGACACTCTCCCGTGGGGCTGTCCTTACACAGAGACTCTCTCCCGTGGGGCTGTCCTTACACAGAGACACTCTCCCCGTGGGGCTGTCCTTACACAGAGACACTCTCCCGTGGGCTGTCCTTACACAGAGACACTCTCCCGTGGGGCTGTCCTTACACCAGAGACACTCTCCCGTGGGGCTGTCCTTACACAGAGACACTCTCCCGTGGGCCTGTCCTTACACAGAGACACTCTCCCGCGGGGCTGTCCTTACACAGAGACCTCTCTCCCGTGGGGCTGTCCTTACACAGAGACACTCTCCCGTGGGGCTGTCCTTACACAGAGACACTCTCCCGGGGGCTGTCCTTACACAGAGACACTCTCCCGTGGGGCTGCCCTTACACAGAGACACTCTCCCGTGGGGCTGTCCTTACACAGAGACACTCTCCCGTGGGGCTGTCCTTACACAGAGACACTCTCCCGTGGGGCTGTCCTTACACAGAGACACTCTCCCGTGGGGCTGTCCTTACACAGAGACACTCTCCGTGGGGCTGTCCTTACACAGAGACACTCTCCCGTGGGGCTGTCCTTACACAGAGACACTCTCCCGTGGGGCTGTCCTTACACAGAGACTCTCCCGTGGGGCTGTCCTTACACAGAGACACTCTCCCGTGGGGCTGTCCTTACACAGAGACTCTCTCCCGTGGGGCTGTCCTTACACAGAGACACTCTCCCGTGGGGCTGTCCTTACACAGAGACCACTCTCCCGTGGGCTGTCCTTACACAGGGACACTCTCCCGTGGGGCTGTCCTTACACAGAGACGCTCTCCTCCCGTGGGGCTGTCCTTACACAGAGACACTCTCCCGTGGGGCTGTCCTTACACAGAGACGCTCTCCCGTGGGGCTGTCCTTACACAGAGACGCTCTCCGTCGTGGGCAGGTCCTTACACAGAGACACTCTCCCGTGGGGCTGTCCTTACACAGAGACACTCTCCCGTGGGGCAGTCCTTACACAGAGACTCTCTCCCGTGGGGCTGTCCTTACACAGAGACGCTCTCACCGTGGGGCTGTCCTTACACAGAGACGCTCTCCCGTGGGGCTGTCCTTACACAGAGACACTCTCCCGTGGGGCTGTCCTTACACAGAGACACTCTCCCGTGGGGCTGTCCTTACACAGAGACACCTCTCCGTGGGCTGTCCTTACACAGAGACACTCTCCCGTGTGGCTGTCCTTACACAGAGACACTCTCCCGTGGGGCTGTCCTTACACAGAGACACTCTCCCGTGGGGCTGTCCTTACACAGAGACGCTCTCTCCGTGGGCTGTCCTTACACAGAGACCTCTCCCGTGGGGCTGTCCTTACACAGAGACGCTCTCCCGTGGGGCTGTCCTTACACAGAGACGCTCCTCCCGTGGGGGCTGTCCTTACACAGAGACACTCTCTCCGTGGGGCTGTCCTTACACAGAGACACTCTCCCGTGGGGCTGTCCTTACACAGAGACACTCTCCCGTGGGGCTGTCCTTACACAGAGACACTCTCCCGTGGGGCTGGTCCTTACACAGAGACGCTCTCCCGTGGGGCGTCCTTACACAGAGACGCTCTCCGTGGGGCTGTCCTTACACAGAGACGCTCTCCCGTGGGGCTGTCCTTACACAGAGACACTCTCCCGTGGGGCTGTCCTTACACAGAGACACTCTCCCGGTGGGGCTGTCCTTACACAGAGACACTCTCCCGTGGGGCTGTCCTTACACAGAGACACCTCTCCCGTGGGGCTGTCCTTACACAGAGACACTCTCCCGTGGGCTGTCCTTACACAGAGACACTCTCCCGTGGGGTTGTCCTTACACAGAGACGCTCTCCCGTGGGGCTGTCCTTACACAGACGCTCTCCGTGGGGCTGTCCTTACACAGAGACTCTCTCCCGTGGGGCTGTCCTTACACAGAGACACTCACCCGTGGGGCTGTCCTTACACAGAGACACTCTCCGTGGGGCTGTCCTTACACAGAGACACTCTCCCGTGGGGCTGTCCTTACACAGAGACACTCCCGTGGGGCTGTCCTTACACAGAGACACTCTCCCGTGGGGCTGTCCTTACACAGAGACGCTCTCCCGTGGGGCTGTCCTTACACAGAGACTCTCTCCCGTGGGGCTGTCCTTACACAGAGACACTCTCCCGTGGGCTGTCCTTACACAGAGACTCTCTCCCCGTGGGGCTGTCCTTACACAGAGACACTCTCCCGTGGGGCTGTCCTTACACAGAGACACTCTCCCGTGGGGCTGTCCTTACACAGAGACTCTCTCCCGTGGGGCTGTCCTTACACAGAGACACTCTCCCGTGGGGCTGTCCTTCCACAGAGACACTCTCCCGTGGGGCTGTCCTTACACAGAGACACTCTCCCGTGGGGCTGTCCTTACACAGAGACACTCTCCCCGGGGGCTGTCCTTACACAGAGACACTCTCCCGTGGGGCTGTCCTTACACAGAGACACTCTCCCGTGGGGCTGTCCTTACACAGAGACACTCTCCCGTGGGGCTGTCCTTACACAGAGACACTCCCGTGGGGCTGTCCTTACACAGAGACACTCTCCCGTGGGGCTGTCCTTACACAGAGACACTCTCCCGTGGGGCTGTCCTTACACAGAGACACTCTCCCGTGGGGCTGTCCTTACACAGAGACACTCTCCGTGGGGCTGTCCTTACACAGAGACACTCTCCCGGGGGCTGTCCTTACACAGAGACTACTCTCCCGTGGGGCTGTCCTTACACAGAGACACTCTCTCCCGTGGGGCTGTCCCTCACGAGGACCCACTCTCCCCGTGGGCTGTCCTTACACAGAGACTCTCTCCCGTGGTCTGATCCTTACACAGACACAGAGACACTCTCCCGTGGGGCTGTCCTTACACAGAGACACTCTCCCGTGGGGCTGTCCTTACACAGAGACACTCTCCCGTGGGGCTGTCCTTACACAGAGACACTCTCCCGTGGGGCTGTCCTTACACAGAGACTCTCTCCCGTGGGGCTGTCCTTACACAGAGACACTCTCCCGTGGGGCTGTCCTTACACAGAGACACTCTCCCGTGGGGCTGTCCTTACACAGGGACACTCTCCCGTGGGGCTGTCCTTACACAGAGACTCTCTCCCGTGGGGCTGTCCTTACACAGAGACTCTCTCCCGTGGGGCTGTCCTTACACAGAGACGCTCTCCCCGTGGGGCTGTCCTTACACAGAGACACTCTCCCGTGGGGCTGTCCTTACACAGAGACACTCTCCCGTGGGGCTGTCCTTACACAGAGACACTCTCCCGTGGGGCTGTCCTTACACAGAGACTCTCTCCCGTGGGGCTGTCCTTACACAGAGACACTCTCCCGTGGGGCTGTCCTTACACAGAGACACTCTCCCGTGGGGCTGTCCTTACACAGAGACACTCTCCCGTGGGCTGTCCTTACACAGAGACACTCTCCCGTGGGGCTGTCCTTACACAGAGACACTCTCCCGTGGGGCTGTCCTTACACAGAGACACTCTCCCGTGGGGCTGTCCTTACACAGAGACACTCTCCCGTGGGGCTGTCCTTACACAGAGACACTCTCCCGTGGGGCTGTCCTTACACAGAGACACTCTCCCGTGGGGCTGTCCTTACACAGAGACACTCTCCCGTGGGGCTGTCCTTACACAGAGACACTCTCCCGTGGGCTGTCCTTACACAGAGACACTCTCCCGTGGGGCTGTCCTTACACAGAGACACTCTCCCGTGGGGCTGTCCTTACACAGAGACACTCTCCCGTGGGGCTGTCCTTACACAGAGACACTCTCCCGTGGGGCTGTCCTTACACAGAGACGCTCTCCCGTGGGGCTGTCCTTACACAGAGACTCTCTCCCGTGGGGCTGTCCTTACACAGAGACACTCTCCCGTGGGGCTGTCCTTACACAGAGACACTCTCCCGTGGGGCTGTCCTTACACAGAGACACTCTCCCGTGGGGCTGTCCTTACACAGAGACGCTCTCCCGTGGGGCTGTCCTTACACAGAGACGCTCTCCCGTGGGGCTGTCCTTACACAGAGACACTCTCCCGTGGGGCTGTCCTTACACAGAGACGCTCTCCCGTGGGGAGGTCGTGCGGTTTGTTGGAACTTTGCGTACACAGCGGAGTGATATTAAAGGCGCGCCGATCTGGCGGACGTGATACCTCTCTAACAGTGACACGCAGGAGGTCTGGAAATTTAAACGATAGAGTCGTTCGGAGCCATTGGACATGGCTAAAGCTGAGACCCCAAGGTCTTCTCCTTGCGGAAGGTGTCGGGCGTGTGCCTTCAGCCCCCCGACTGAACCCTTCTCGCATTGTAATACACAGAAGTCTTCCAGAATAAGAGGTTTTATAACTTGTACAAGTAAGGCAGTCATGTATCTCATCCAATGCGCATGCGCAAACATGTATGTAGGAAAAACACATGGACAGCTGCAGGTCCGCGTACTGGAACACGTCGGATCAACACGCAACAGCCATGGCACACCAGTGGCAAGACGTGTCACTCATCATGGGGACTGGAAGGTGCTTTGTTTCTCCGGCATTGAACAGCTGTCCTTAGGGCCACGTCCAGGAGACTGGGACCGGCATTTACTGGCAGGGGATCTTTCATCTACAAGCCCTCAGCTCTTTGGGATTTAGCGTGCGAGCGTGCGACAGGACACACCGAGCGTGCGACAGGACACACCGAGCGTGCGACAGGACACTGTGTGCGACAGGACACCGAAGCGTGCGACAGGACACACCAAGCGTGCGACAGGACACAGAGCGTGCGACGGGACACAGCGTGCGACAGGACCCAGAGCGTGCGACAGGACACAGTGTGCGACACACACAGAGCGTGCGACAGGACACACCGAGCGTGCGACAGGACACACCCAGCGTGCGACAGGACACACCCAGCGTGCGACAGGACACACCTAGCGTGCGACAGGACACACCGAGCGTGCGACAGGACACACCGAGCGTGCGACAGGACACACCGAGCGTGCGACAGGACACACCGAGCGTGCGACAGGACACACCCAGCGTGCGACAGGACACACCGAGCGTGCGACAGGACACACCGAGCGTGCGACAGGACACACCGAGCGTGCGACAGGACACACCGAGCGTGCGACAGGACACAGTGTGCGATAGGACACCGAGCGTGCGACAGGACACACCAAGCGTGCGACAGGACACAGAGCGTTCGACGGGACACAGAGCGTGCGACAGGACCCAGAGCGTGCGACAGGACACAGTGTGCGACACACACAGAGCGTGCGACAGGACACAGCGTGCGACAGAACACAGAGTGTGCGACAGAACACAGAGCGTGCGACAGGACACACAGAGCGTGCGACACGACACAGAGCGTGCAACAGGACACAGCGTGCGACAGGACACAGAGAGCGTGCGCCACAGGACACAGAGCGTGCGACAGGACACAGTGTGCGACAGGACACAGAGCATGCGACACACACAGAGCGTTTACAGGACACAGCGTGCGACAGAACACAGAGCGTGCGACAGAACACAGAACGTGCGACACGACACAGAGCGTGCGACACGACACAGAGCGTGCGACACGACACACAGAGCGTGCAACAGGACACACAGAGCGTGCGACAGGACACACAGAGCGTGCGACACGACACAGAGCGTGCGACAGGACACACAGAGCGTGCGACAGGACACCGAGTGTGCGACAGGACACCGAGCGTGCGACAGGACACCGAGCGTGCGACAGGACACCGAGCGTGCGACAGGACACAGTGTGCGACAGGACACAGCGTGTGACACACACAGAGCGTGCGATATTACCCTGATATAGTGTTATTGTGTAACAATTTAAACACTAGGCAAACCTCCGTCCAATAACTGAGCTGTTCGTGCCGCAGGGAAATCAGAAGAAAGTATCGGAGATGAGGGGAAAAGAGACGCGCCAATTCAACCTGCGCTACGTGTGTGTGTGTGTGTGTGTGTGTGTCTGTGTGTGTGTCTGTGTGTGTGTCTGTGTGTGTGTCTGTGTGTGTGTCTGTGTGTCTGTGTCTGTGTCTGTGTCTGTGTCTGTGTCTGTGTCTGTGTGTGTGTATAATCCCAGTGCACACACGGACATATAACCCCCTGGGTGCTGTCACATTGTGTTGTAGAGATGTGCCTGGGATGTGGGAGTCTGCAGGTCAGCGTCCCCCACCCGCTGTTCCACGGAGGTCTCTGCACCCCCTGCAAGGTCTGCTTCTAATTCCTACCCCCCCCCCTCCACCCATCCCCCCATCCAAGGTCTGCTTCTAATTCACACACCCCCCCCCCCCCCCTTCCACCCATCCCCCATCCAAGGTCTGCTTCTAATTCCTACCCCCCCCCCCCTTCCACCCATCCCCCATCCAAGGTCTGCTTCTAATTCCTACCCCCCCCCCCCTTCCACCCCGCCCCCATCCAAGGTCTGCTTCTAATTCCTACCCCCCCCCTCCACCCCGCCCCCATCCAAGGTCTGCTTCTAATTCACACACCCCCCTCCACCCATCCCCCCGCCCCTCATCCAAGGTCTGCTTCTAATTCACACCTCCACCCATCCCCCCACCCCTCATCCAAGGTCTGCTTCTAATTCACACACCCCCCTCCACCCATCCCCCCGCCCCTCATCCAAGGTCTGCTTCTAATTCACACCTCCACCCATCCCCCCACCCCTCATCCAAGGTCTGCTTCTAATTCACACACCCCCCCTCCACCCATCCCCCCGCCCCTCATCCAAGGTCTGCTTCTAATTCACACCCCCACCCCTCCCCCCACCCCTCATCCAAGGTCTGCTTCTAATTCACACCTCCACCCATCCCCCCACCCCTCATCCAAGGTCTGCTTCTAATTCACACACCCCCCTCCACCCATCCCCCCGCCCCTCATCCAAGGTCTGCTTCTAATTCCTACCCCCCCCTCCACCCATCCCCCCGCCCCTCATCCAAGGTCTGCTTCTAATTCACACCTCCACCCATCCCCCCGCCCCTCATCCAAGGTCTGCTTCTAATTCACACCTCCACCCATCCCCCCACCCCTCATCCAAGGTCTGCTTCTAATTCACACACCCCCCTCCACCCATCCCCCCCGCCCCTCATCCAAGGTCTCCTTCTAATTCCTACCCCCCCCTCCACCCATCCCCCCGCCCCCATCCAAGGTCTGCTTCTAATTCACACCTCCCCCCCTCCACCCATCCCCCCGCCCCCATCCAAGGTGTGCTTCTAATTCACACCCCCCCCCCCTCCACCCATCCCCCCGCCCCTTATCCAAGGTCTGCTTCTAATTCACACCTCCCCCCCTCCACCCATCCCCCCGCCCCTCATCCAAGGTCTGCTTCTAATTCACACCTCCCCCCTCCACCCATCCCCCCGCCCCTCATCCAAGGTCTGCTTCTAATTCACACCTCCCCCCCCCTCCACCCATCCCTCCGCCCCTCATCCAAGGTCTGCTTCTAATTCACACCTCCCCCCCCTCCACCCATCCCTCCGCCCCTCATCCAAGGTCTGCTTCTAATTCACACCTCCCCCCCCTCCACCCATCCCCCCGCCCCTCATCCAAGGTCTGCTTCTAATTCACACCTCCCCCCCCTCCACCCATCCCCCCGCCCCTCATCCAAGGTCTGCTTCTAATTCACACACCCCCCTCCACCCATCCCCCCGCCCCCATCCAAGGTCTGCTTCTAATTCACACCTCCCCCCCTCCACCCATCCCCCCGCCCCCATCCAAGGTCTGCTTCTAATTCACACCCCCCCCTCCACCCATCCCCCCGCCCCTCATCCAAGGTCTGCTTCTAATTCACACCTCCCATCCCCCCGCCCCTCATCCAAGGTCTGCTTCTAATTCACACCTCCCCCCCCTCCACCCATCCCCCCGCCCCTCATCCAAGGTCTGCTTCTAATTCACACCTCCCCCCCCTCCACCCATCCCCCCGCCCCCATCCAAGGTCTGCTTCTAATTCACACCCCCCCCTCCACCCATCCCCCCGCCCCTCATCCAAGGTCTGCTTCTAATTCACACCTCCCCCCCCTCCACCCATCCCCCCGCCCCTCATCCAAGGTCTGCTTCTAATTCACACCTCCCCCCCTCCACCCATCCCCCCGCCCCTCATCCAAGGTCTGCTTCTAATTCACACCTCCCCCCCCTCCACCCATCCCCCCGCCCCTCATCCAAGGTCTGCTTCTAATTCACACCTCCCCCCCCTCCACCCATCCCCCCGCCCCTCATCCAAGGTCTGCTTCTAATTCACACACCCCCCTCCACCCTTCCCCCCGCCCCCATCCAAGGTCTGCTTCTAATTCACACCTCCCCCCCCTCCACCCATCCCCCCGCCCCCATCCAAGGTCTGCTTCTAATTCACACCTCCCCCCCCTCCACCCATCCCCCCGCCCCTCATCCAAGGTCTGCTTCTAATTCACACCCCCCCCCCTCCACCCATCCCCCCGCCCCTCATCCAAGGTCTGCTTCTAATTCCTACCCCCCCCCCCTCCACCCCGCCCCCATCCAAGGTCTGCTTCTAATTCCTACCCCCCCCCCTCCACCCCGCCCCCATCCAAGGTCTGCTTCTAATTCACACCCATCCCCCCCCTCCACCCATCCCCCCGCCCCTCACCCAAGGTCTGCTTCTAATTCACACCTCCCCCCCCCTCCACCCATCCCTCCGCCCCTCATCCAAGGTCTGCTTCTAATTCACACCTCCCCCCCCTCCACCCATCCCCCGCCCCTCATCCAAGGTCTGCTTCTAATTCACACACCCCCCTCCACCCATCCCCCCGCCCCCATCCAAGGTCTGCTTCTAATTCACACCCCCCCCCCTCCACCCATCCCCCCGCCCCTCATCCAAGGTCTGCTTCTAATTCCTACCCCCCCCCCCCCTCCACCCCGCCCCCATCCAAGGTCTGCTTCTAATTCCTACCCCCCCCCTCCACCCCGCCCCCATCCAAGGTCTGCTTCTAATTCACACCCATCCCCCCCTCCACCCATCCCCCCGCCCCTCATCCAAGGTCTGCTTCTAATTCACACCTCCCCCCCCTCCACCCATCCCTCCGCCCCTCATCCAAGGTCTGCTTCTAATTCACACCCATCCCCCCCCTCCACCCATCCCCCCGCCCCTCATCCAAGGTCTGCTTCTAATTCACACCTCCCCCCCCTCCACCCATCCCTCCGCCCCTCATCCAAGGTCTGCTTCTAATTCACACCTCCCCCCCCTCCACCCATCCCTCCGCCCCTCATCCAAGGTCTGCTTCTAATTCACACCCATCCCCCCCCTCCACCCATCCCCCCGCCCCTCATCCAAGGTCTGCTTCTAATTCACACCCATCCCCCCCCTCCACCCATCCCTCCGCCCCTCATCCAAGGTCTGCTTCTAATTCACACCTCCCCCCCCTCCACCCATCCCCCCGCCCCTCATCCAAGGTCTGCTTCTAATTCACACCCCCCCCCCTCCACCCATCCCCCCGCCCCTCATCCAAGGTCTGCTTCTAATTCCTACCCCCCCCCCCCCTCCACCCCGCCCCCATCCAAGGTCTGCTTCTAATTCCTACCCCCCCCCTCCACCCCGCCCCCATCCAAGGTCTGCTTCTAATTCACACCCATCCCCCCCCTCCACCCATCCCCCCGCCCCTCACCCAAGGTCTGCTTCTAATTCACACCTCCCCCCCCCTCCACCCATCCCTCCGCCCCTCATCCAAGGTCTGCTTCTAATTCACACCTCCCCCCCCTCCACCCATCCCCCCGCCCCTCATCCAAGGTCTGCTTCTAATTCACACACCCCCCTCCACCCATCCCCCCGCCCCCATCCAAGGTCTGCTTCTAATTCACACCTCCCCCCCTCCACCCATCCCCCCGCCCCCATCCAAGGTCTGCTTCTAATTCACACCCCCCCCTCCACCCATCCCCCCGCCCCTCATCCAAGGTCTGCTTCTAATTCACACCTCCCATCCCCCCGCCCCTCATCCAAGGTCTGCTTCTAATTCACACCTCCCCCCCCTCCACCCATCCCCCCGCCCCTCATCCAAGGTCTGCTTCTAATTCACACCTCCCCCCCCTCCACCCATCCCCCCGCCCCCATCCAAGGTCTGCTTCTAATTCACACCCCCCCTCCACCCATCCCCCCGCCCCTCATCCAAGGTCTGCTTCTAATTCACACCTCCCCCCCCTCCACCCATCCCCCCGCCCCTCATCCAAGGTTTGCTTCTAATTCACACCTCCCCCCCTCCACCCATCCCCCCGCCCCTCATCCAAGGTCTGCTTCTAATTCACACCTCCCCCCCCTCCACCCATCCCCCCGCCCCTCATCCAAGGTCTGCTTCTAATTCACACCTCCCCCCCCCTCCACCCATCCCCCCGCCCCTCATCCAAGGTCTGCTTCTAATTCACACCCCCCCCTCCACCCATCCCCCCGCCCCCATCCAAGGTCTGCTTCTAATTCACACCTCCCCCCCCTCCACCCGTCCCCCCGCCCCCATCCAAGGTCTGCTTCTAATTCACACCTCCCCCCCCTCCACCCATCCCCCCGCCCCTCTCCAAGGTCTGCTTCTAATTCACACCCCCCCCTCCACCCATCCCCCCGCCCCTCATCCAAGGTCTGCTTCTAATTCACACCCCCACCCATCCCCCCGCCCCTCATCCAAGGTCTGCTTCTAATTCACACCCCCCCCCCTCCACCCACCCCCCCCGCCCCTCATCCAAGGTCTGCTTCTAATTCACACCCCCCCCTCCACCCATCCCTCAGTCCCTCATCCAAGGTCTGCTTCTAATTCACACCTCCCCCCCCTCCACCCATCCCCCCGCCCCTCATCCAAGGTCTGCTTCTAATTCACACCCCCACCCATCCCTCGGCCCCTCATCCAAGGTCTGCTTCTAATTCACACCCCCACCCATCCCTCCGCCCCTCATCCAAGGTCTGCTTCTAATTCACACCCCCCCCCCTCCACCCATCCCTCGGCCCCTCATCCAAGGTCTGCTTCTAATTCACACCCCCCCCCTCTCCACCCATCCCCCCGCCCCCCATCCAAGGTCTGCTTCTAATTCACACACCCACCCTCCACCCATCCCCCCGCCCCTCATCCAAGATCTGCTTCTAATTCACACACCCCCCCCTCCACCCATCCCCCCCCTCATCCAAGGTCTGCTTCTAATTCACACACCCCCCTCCACCCATCCCCCCCCCTCATCCAAGGTCTGCTTCTAATTCACACCCCCACCCATCCCCCCACCCCTCATCCAAGGTCTGCTTCTAATTCACACACCCCCCTCCACCCATCCCCCCGCCCCTCATCCAAGCTCTGCTTCTAATTCACACCTCCACCCATCCCCCCATCCCCCCGCCCCTCATCCAAGCTCTGCTTCTAATTCACACCTCCACCCATCCCCCCATCCCCCCGCCCCTCATCCAAGGTCTGCTTCTAATTCACACACCCCCCCTCCACCCATCCCCCCGCCCCTCATCCAAGATCTGCTTCTAATTCACACCCCCCCCCCTCCACCCATCCCCCCCGCCCCCATTCCAAGGTCTGCTTCTAATTCCCACCTCCCCCCCCCTCCACCCATCCCCCACCCCTCATCCAAGATCTGCTTCTAATTCACACCCCCCCCCCTCCACCCATCCCCCGCCCCCTCATCCAAGGTCTGCTTCTAATTCACACGCCCACCCATCCCCCCGCCCCTCATCCAAGGTCTGCTTCTAATTCACACCCCCCCCCCCTCCACCCATCCCTCGGCCCCTCATCCAAGGTCTGCTTCTAATTCACACACCCCCCTTCTCCACCCATCCCCCCGCCCCCCATCCAAGGTCTGCTTCTAATTCACACACCCCCACTCCACCCATCCCTCCACCCCCCATCCAAGGTCTGCTTCTAATTCCTACCCCCCCCCCCCCCTCCACCCCGCCCCCATCCAAGGTCTGCTTCTAATTCCTACCCCCCCCCTCCACCCCGCCCCCATCCAAGGTCTGCTTCTAATTCACACCCATCCCCCCCCTCCACCCATCCCCCCGCCCCTCATCCAAGGTCTGCTTCTAATTCACACCTCCCCCCCCTCCACCCATCCCTCCGCCCCTCATCCAAGGTCTGCTTCTAATTCACACCCATCCCCCCCCTCCACCCATCCCCCCGCCCCTCATCCAAGGTCTGCTTCTAATTCACACCTCCCCCCCCTCCACCCATCCCTCCGCCCCTCATCCAAGGTCTGCTTCTAATTCACACCTCCCCCCCCTCCACCCATCCCTCCGCCCCTCATCCAAGGTCTGCTTCTAATTCACACCCATCCCCCCCTCCACCCATCCCCCGCCCCTCATCCAAGGTCTGCTTCTAATTCACACCCATCCCCCCCCTCCACCCATCCCTCCGCCCCTCATCCAAGGTCTGCTTCTAATTCACACCTCCCCCCCCTCCACCCATCCCCCCGCCCCTCATCCAAGGTCTGCTTCTAATTCACACCCCCCCCCCCTCCACCCATCCCCCCGCCCCCTCATCCAAGGTCTGCTTCTAATTCCTACCCCCCCCCCTCCACCCCGCCCCCATCCAAGGTCTGCTTCTAATTCCTACCCCCCCCCCTCCACCCCGCCCCCATCCAAGGTCTGCTTCTAATTCACACCCATCCCCCCCCTCCACCCATCCCCCCGCCCCTCACCCAAGGTCTGCTTCTAATTCACACCTCCCCCCCCCTCCACCCATCCTCCGCCCCTCATCCAAGGTCTGCTTCTAATTCACACCTCCCCCCCCTCCCACCCATCCCCCCGCCCCTCATCCAAGGTCTGCTTCTAATTCACACACCCCCCTCCACCCATCCCCCTGCCCCCATCCAAGGTCTGCTTCTAATTCACACCTCCCCCCCTCCACCCATCCCCCCGCCCCCATCCAAGGTCTGCTTCTAATTCACACCCCCCCCTCCACCCATCCCCCCGCCCCTCATCCAAGGTCTGCTTCTAATTCACACCTCCCATCCCCCCGCCCCTCATCCAAGGTCTGCTTCTAATTCACACCCTCCCCCCCCCTCCACCCATCCCCCCGCCCCTCATCCAAGGTCTGCTTCTAATTCACACCTCCCCCCCCTCCACCCATCCCCCCGCCCCCATCCAAGGTCTGCTTCTAATTCACACCCCCCCTCCACCCATCCCCCCGCCCCTCATCCAAGGTCTGCTTCTAATTCACACCTCCCCCCCCTCCACCCATCCCCCCGCCCCTCATCCAAGGTTTGCTTCTAATTCACACCTCCCCCCCTCCACCCATCCCCCCGCCCCTCATCCAAGGTCTGCTTCTAATTCACACCTCCCCCCCCCCTCCACCCATCCCCCCGCCCCTCATCCAAGGTCTGCTTCTAATTCACACCTCCCCCCCCTCCACCCATCCCCCCGCCCCTCATCCAAGGTCTGCTTCTAATTCACACCCCCCCTCCACCCATCCCCCCGCCCCCATCCAAGGTCTGCTTCTAATTCACACCTCCCCCCCCTCCACCCATCCCCCCGCCCCCATCCAAGGTCTGCTTCTAATTCACACCTCCCCCCCCTCCACCCATCCCCCCGCCCCTCATCCAAGGTCTGCTTCTAATTCACACCCCCCCCTCCACCCATCCCCCCGCCCCTCATCCAAGGTCTGCTTCTAATTCACACCCCCACCCATCCCCCCGCCCCTCATCCAAGGTCTGCTTCTAATTCACACCCCCCCCCTCCACCCACCCCCCCCGCCCCTCATCCAAGGTCTGCTTCTAATTCACACCCCCCCCCTCCACCCATCCCTCAGTCCCTCATCCAAGGTCTGCTTCTAATTCACACCTCCCCCCCCTCCACCCATCCCCCCGCCCCTCATCCAAGGTCTGCTTCTAATTCACACCCCCACCCATCCCTCGGCCCCTCATCAAGGTCTGCTTCTAATTCACACCCCCACCCATCCCTCCGCCCCTCATCCAAGGTCTGCTTCTAATTCACACCCCCCCCCCTCCACCCATCCCTCGGCCCCTCATCCAAGGTCTGCTTCTAATTCACACCCCCCCCCCTCTCCACCCCATAACCCCCCCGCCCCCCCATCCAAGGTCTGCTTCTAATTCACACACCCCCCCTCCACCCATCCCCCCGCCCCTCATCCAAGATCTGCTTCTAATTCACACACCCCCCCCTCCACCCATCCCCCCCCCTCATCCAAGGTCTGCTTCTAATTCACACACCCCCCTCCACCCATCCCCCCCCCTCATCCAAGGTCTGCTTCTAATTCACACCCCCACCCCATCCCCCCACCCCTCATCCAAGGTCTGCTTCTAATTCACACACCCCCCCTCCACCCATCCCCCCGCCCCTCATCCAAGCTCTGCTTCTAATTCACACCTCCACCCATCCCCCCATCCCCCCGCCCCTCATCCAAGCTCTGCTTCTAATTCACACCTCCACCCATCCCCCATCCCCCCGCCCCTCATCCAAGGTCTGCTTCTAATTCACACACCCCCCCTCCACCCATCCCCCCCGCCCCTCATCCAAGATCTGCTTCTAATTCACACCCCCCCCCCTCCACCCATCCCCCGCCCCCATCCAAGGTCTGCTTCTAATTCCCACCTCCCCCCCCCTCCACCCATCCCCCACCCCTCATCCAAGATCTGCTTCTAATTCACACCCCCCCCCCTCCACCCATCCCCCGCCCCTCATCCAAGGTCTGCTTCTAATTCACACGCCCACCCATCCCCCCCGCCCCTCATCCAAGGTCTGCTTCTAATTCACACCCCCCCCCCTCCACCCCATCCCTCGGCCCCTCATCCAAGGTCTGCTTCTAATTCACACACCCCCCTTCTCCACCCATCCCCCCGCCCCCCATCCAAGGTCTGCTTCTAATTCACACACCCCCACTCCACCCATCCCTCCACCCCCCATCCAAGGTCTGCTTCTAATTCACACACCCCCCTCCACCCATCCCCCACCCCTCATCCAAAGTCTGCTTCTAATTCACACACCCCCCCTCTACCCATCCCCCCGCCCCTCACCCAAGGTCTGCTTCTAATTCACACCTCCCCCCCCCTCCACCCATCCCCCCCCCTCATCCAAGGTCTGCTTCTAATTCACACCCCCACCCATCCCCCCACCCCTCATCCAAGGTCTGCTTCTAATTCACACCCCCCCCTCCACCCATCCCCCCCCCCCTCATCCAAGGTCTGCTTCTAATTCACACACCCCCCTCCACCCATCCCCCCGCCCCTCATCCAAGCTCTGCTTCTAATTCACATCCCCCCCCTCCACCCATCCCCCCCGCCCCCTCATCCAAGCTCTGCTTCTAATTCACACCTCCACCCATCCCCCCATCCCCCCATCCCCCCGCCCCTCATCCAAGGTCTGCTTCTAATTCACACACCCCCCTCCACCCATCCCCCCGCCCCTCATCCAAGGTCTGCTTCTAATTCACACCCCCCCCCCCTCCACCCATCCCCCGCCCCTCATCCAAGGTCTGCTTCTAATTCACACCCCCCCCCCCCCGCCCCTCATCCAAGGTCTGCTTCTAATTCACACCCCCCCCCTCCACCCATCCCCCGCCCCTCATCCAAGGTCTGCTTCTAATTCACACACCCCCCTCCACCCATCCCCCGCCCCTCATCCAAGGTCTGCTTCTAATTCACACACCCCCCCTCCACCCATCCCCCCCGCCCCTCATCCAAGGTCTGCTTCTAATTCACACCTCCCCCCCCTCCACCCATCCCCCCGCCCCTCATCCAAGGTCTGCTTCTAATTCACACCCCCCCCTCCACCCATCCCCCCGCCCCTCATCCAAGGTCTGCTTCTAATTCACACCCCCCCCCCTCCACCCACCCCCCCTCCACCCACCCCCCCGCCCCTCATCCAAGATCTGCTTCTAATTCACACCTCCCCCCCCCCCCGCCCCTCATCCAAGGTCTGCTTCTAATTCACACACCCCCGCCCCTCATCCAAGATCTGCTTCTAATTCACACACCCCCCCCTCCACCCATCCCCCCGCCCCCCATCCAAGGTCTGCTTCTAATTCACACACCCCCCCTCCACCCATCCCCCCGCCCCTCATCCAAGGTCTGCTTCTAATTCACACCCCCCCCTCCACCCATCCCCCCGCCCCTCATCCAAGGTCTGCTTCTAATTCACACACCCCCCCTCCACCCATCCCCCGCCCCTCATCCAAGGTCTGCTTCTAATTCACCCCCCCCCCCTCCACCCATCCCCCCGCCCCTCATCCAAAGTCTGCTTCTAATTCACACACCCCCCCTCCACCCATCCCCCCGCCCCTCATCCAAGGTCTGCTTCTAATTCACACACCCCCCCTCCACCCATCCCCCCGCCCCTCATCCAAGGTCTGCTTCTAATTCACACCCCCCCCCCCTCATCCAAGGTCTGCTTCTAATTCACACACACCCCCCTCCACCCCCCATCCAAGGTCTGCTTCTAATTCACACACACCCCCCCTCCACCCCCCATCCAAAGTCTGCTTCTAATTCACACCCCCCCCCTCATCCAAGGTCTGCTTCTAATTCACACACACCCCCCCCCTCCACCCCCCATCCAAGGTCTGCTTCTAATTCACCCCCCCCCCCTCATCCAAGGTCCGCTACTAATTCACACACACTCTCCTATTTACCTCCCCTCCTCACCCTATACCTCTCCCCCCCCCTCCACCCAAAGCCATGCAAACCCCTAGAGGCACAGTGGCCATTATGTAGGCGACGGCTCTGCCCTTCTATACCTCTTCCCCCCCTCCACCCATTCCCCTCCCCAATCCCGCTTCCCTTTCAACCACTCTCTCCCCCAGCCGCTCTCTAACTCCTCACCTCCCCCCTCTCAACCCCTCTCCTCCCCCTGCTCCCCGTTCTCATCCGTTCCCCCTCAACCCATGCCCCCCCTTTATTCTCTCTAACCCCTCTTCCCCAACCCCTCCACCCTCTACTTATCCCCTTCCCTCACCAACCCCTTCCCTCTCCCAACCTCACTCGCTCCCCCCTCCTCTCTTTCTCCCCCCCTCCTCTCTTTCTCCCCCCCCTCCTCTCTTTTCCCCCCCCTCCTCTCTTTCTCCCCCCCCCCTCTCTTTCTCCCCCCCCCTCCTCTCTTCTCCCCCCCCCCTCCTCTCTTTCTCCCCCCCCCCCTCCTCTCTTTCTCCCCCCCCTCCTCTCTTTCTCCCCCCCCCTCCTCTCTTTCTCCCCCCCCCCTCCTCTCTTTCTCCCCCCCCTCCTCTCTTTCTCCCCCCCCCTCCTCTCTTTCTCCCCCCCCCTCCTCTCTTTCTCCCCCCCCTCCTCTCTTTCTCCCCCCCCTCCTCTCTTTCTCCCCCCCCTCCTCTCTTTCTCCCCCCCCTCCTCTCTTTCTCCCCCCCCCTCCCTCTCTTTCTCCCCCCCCTCCTCTCTTTCTCCCCCCCCCTCCTCTCTTTCTCCCCCCCCTCCTCTCTTTCTCCCCCCCCTCCTCTCTTTCTCCCCCCCCTCCTCTCTTCTCCCCCCCCTCCTCTCTTTCTCCCCCCCCCTCCTCTCTTTCTCCCCCCCTCCTCTCTTTCTCCCCCCCCTCCTCTCTTTCTCCCCCCCCCTCCTCTCTTTTCCCCCCCTCCTCTCTTTTCCCCCCCCCCTCTCTTTCCCCCCCCCCCTCTCTTTTCCCCCCCCTCTCTTTTCCCCCCCCCTCCTCTCTTTCTCCCCCCCCTCCTCTCTTTCTCCCCCCCCCCTCCTCTCTTCTCCCCCCCCCCTCCTCTCTTTCTCCCCCCCCCCTCCTCTCTTTCTCCCCCCCCCCTCTCTTTCTCCCCCCCCCCTCCTCTCTTTCTCCCCCCCCCCTCTCTTTCTCCCCCCCCCTCCTCTCTTTCTCCCCCCCCCCTCCTCTCTTTCTCCCCCTCCCCTCCTCTTTCTCCCCCTCCTCTCCTTTCCCCCCCCCCTCCTCTCATTCTCCCCCCTCTCTCACCCGTTCCCCCCCCCTCTCTCACCCGTTCCCCCCCTCTCCTCTCTCAGAATAACTTCCTGGAGGTTTTTTTCCTGTACGATGAGGACGGTTCGCAGTCTTTCTGCGCAGTTTGCTGCGCGGGAGAGAGACTCGTCATATGTGAGGACCCGTCCTGTGCCAGGTAACACGCAAATACCACGAGGACTCCCCCTACCCTCACATGTAACACGCATGTAACATGGGACACCCGCTCCCCCCACAAGTAACACAAGGACTCCCCCTACCCTCACATGTAACACGCATGTAACATGGGACACCCCCGCTCCCGCCACAAGTAACACGCAAATACCACGAGGACTCCCCCTACCCTCACATGTAACATGCATGTAACATGGGACACCCGCTCCCCCCCACAAGTAACACGAGGACTCCCCCTACCCTCACATGTAACACGCATGTAACATGGGACACCCGCTCCCCCCACAAGTAACACGAGGACTCCCCCTACCCTCACCTGTAACACGCATGTAACATGGGACACCCGCTCCCCCCCACAAGTAACACGAGGACTCCCCCTACCCTCACATGTAACACGCATGTAACATGGGACACCCGCTCCCGCCACAAGTAACACGCAAATACCACGAGGACTCCCCCTACCCTCACATGTAACACGCATGTAACATGGGACACCCGCTCCCCCCACAAGTAACACGAGGACTCCCCCTACCCTCACATGTAACACGCATGTAACATGGGACACCCGCTCCCCCCCACAAGTAACACGAGGACTCCCCCTACCCTCACATGTAACACGCATGTAACATGGGACACCCGCTCCCCGCCACAAGTAACACGCAAATACCACGAGGACTCCCCCTACCCTCACATGTAACACGCATGTAACATGGGACACCCGCTCCCCCCCCACAAGTAACACGAGGACTCCCCCTACCCTCACATGTAACACGCATGTAACATGGGACACCCGTTCCCGCCACAAGTAACACGAGGACTCCCCCTACCCTCACATGTAACACGCATGTAACATGGGACACCCCGCTCCCCCCACAAGTAACACGCAAATACCATGAGTACTCCCCCTACCCTCACATATAACACGCATGTAACATGGGACACCCGCTCCCACCACAAGTAACACGCAAATACCATGGGACACCCCCCACTAGAAACACGGGACCACCCCCTGCTGCTATTAACAGGAGAGGCCCACTTACTGCCCCCACTGACTCCTCCCACACGTGTTACTGCCCCCACTGACTCCTCCCACATGTGTTACTGCCCCCACTGACTCCTCCCACATGTGTTACTGCCCCCACTGACTCCTCCCACATCTGTTACTGCCCCCACTGACTCCTCCCACATGTGTTACTGCCCTCCACTGACTCCTCCCACCCTACCCTCACATGTAACACGCATGTAACATGGGACACCCGCTCCCGCCACAAGTAACACGCAAATACCACGAGGACTCCCCCTACCCTCACATGTAACACGCATGTAACATGGGACACCCGCTCCCCCCACAAGTAACACGAGGACTCCCCCTACCCTCACATGTAACACGCATGTAACATGGGACACCCGCTCCCGCCACAAGTAACACGAGGACTCCCCCTACCCTCACATGTAACACGCATGTAACATGGGACACCCGCTCCCCCCACAAGTAACACGCAAATACCATGAGTACTCCCCCTACCCTCACATATAACACGCATGTAACATGGGACACCCGCTCCCACCACAAGTAACACGCAAATACCATGGGACACCCCCCACTAGAAACACGGGACCACCCCCTGCTGCTATTAACAGGAGAGGCCCACTTACTGCCCCCACTGACTCCTCCCACACGTGTTACTGCCCCCCACTGACTCCTCCCACATGTGTTACTGCCCCCACTGACTCCTCCCACATGTGTTACTGCCCCCACTGACTCCTCCCACATCTGTTACTGCCCCCACTGACTCCTCCCACATGTGTTACTGCCCTCCACTGACTCCTCCCACTCGTGTTACTGCCCTCCACTGACTCCTCCCACAGGTGTTACTGCCCCCTCCCACCGACTCCTTCCACATGTGTTACTGCCCTCCCACTGACTCCTCCCACAGGTGTTACTGCCCCCTCCCACCGACTCCACCCACATGTGTTACTGCCTTCGCGTCTGGGCGTTCTGCGCTCTCGCCTGACTCCTCCCCCTCTCCTGACTCCTCCCTGTCTCCTGGCTCCTCCCCCAGGTGTTACTGCCTGCAGTGCCTGGATGCTCTGCTCTCTCCTGACTCCTCCCCCACTCCTGACTCCTCCCCCTCCCCTGGCTCCTCTCCTGACTCCTCCCCCACTCCTGACTCCTCCCCCACTCCTGACTCCTCCCCCTCCCCTGGCTCCTCCCCCTCTCCTGACTCCTCCCCCTCTCCTGACTCCTCCCTGTCTCCTGGCTCCTCCCCCAGGTGTTACTGCCTGCAGTGCCTGGACGCTCTGCTCTCTCCTGACTCCTCCCCCACTCCTGACTCCTCCCTGTCTCCTGGCTCCTCCCCCAGGTGTTACTGCCTGCAGTGCCTGGGCGCCCTGCTCTCTCCTGACTCCTCCCCTGGCTCCTCCCCCTCTCCTGACTCCTCCCCCTCTCCTGACTCCTCCCTGTCTCCTGGCTCCTCCCCCAGGTGTTACTGCCTGCAGTGCCTGGGCGCTCTGCTCTCTCCTGACTCCTCCCCCACTCCTGACTCCTCCCTGTCTCCTGGCTCCTCCCCCAGGTGTTACTGCCTGCAGTGCCTGGACGCTCTGCTCTCTCCTGACTCCTCCCCCACTCCTGACTCCTCCCTGTCTCCTGGCTCCTCCCCCAGGTGTTACTGCCTGCAGTGCCATGGTGCCCTGCTCTCTCCTGACTCCTCCCCTGGCTCCTCCCCCTCTCCTGACTCCTCCCCCTCTCCTGACTCCTCCCTGTCTCCTGGCTCCTCCCCCAGGTGTTACTGCCTGCAGTGCCTGGGCGCTCTGCTCTCTCCTGACTCCTCCCCCACTCCTGACTCCTCCCCCACTCCTGACTCCTCCCCCTCCCCTGACTCCTCCCCCACTCCTGGCTCCTCTCCTGACTCCTCCCCCACTCCTGACTCCTCCCTGTCTCCTGGCTCCTCCCCCAGGTGTTACTGCCTGCAGTGCCTGGACGCTCTGCTCTCTCCTGACTCCTCCCCCACTCCTGACTCCTCCCTGTCTCCTGGCTCCTCCCCCAGGTGTTACTGCCTGCAGTGCCTGGGCGCCCTGCTCTCTCCTGACTCCTCCCCTGGCTCCTCCCCCTCTCCTGACTCCTCCCCCTCTCCTGACTCCTCCCCCTCTCCTGACTCCTCCCTGTCTCCTGGCTCCTCCCCCAGGTGTTACTGCCTGCAGTGCCTGGATGCTCTGCTCTCTCCTGACTCCTCCCCCACTCCTGACTCCTCCCCCTCCCCTGGCTCCTCTCCTGACTCCTCCCCCACTCCTGACTCCTCCCCCACTCCTGACTCCTCCCCCTCCCCTGGCTCCTCCCCCTCTCCTGACTCCTCCCCCTCTCCTGAACTCCTCCCTGTCTCCTGGCTCCTCCCCCAGGTGTTACTGCCTGCAGTGCCTGGACGCTCTGCTCTCTCCTGACTCCTCCCCCACTCCTGACTCCTCCCTGTCTCCTGGCTCCTCCCCCAGGTGTTACTGCCTGCAGTGCCTGGGCGCCCTGCTCTCTCCTGACTCCTCCCCTGGCTCCTCCCCCCTCTCCTGACTCCTCCCCCTCTCCTGACTCCTCCCTGTCTCCTGGCTCCTCCCCCAGGTGTTACTGCCTGCAGTGCCTGGACGCTCTGCTCTCTCCTGACTCCTCCCCCACTCCTGACTCCTCCCCCACTCCTGACTCCCCTGACTCCTCCCCCACTCCTGACTCCTCC
>NW_027456988.1:40000-100464 GCF_040206685.1 Ascaphus truei | reverse complement strand
CCCTCTCCTGACTCTCCCTGTCTTCTGGCTCCTCCCCCAGGTGTTACTGCCTGCAGTGCCTGGACGCTCTGCTCTCCCCTGGCTCCGCCCTTCGCGTGCTGGCTCTGGATTGGTGGATCTGCTTCCTGTGTCTCCCCGAGGAGCGGCACGGAGTCCTACAGCGCAGAGAGGGGTGGAGGGGCCACATCAAGAGACTGTATGACAGGGAGGCGGTGAGAGAGAGGGGGAGGTGACGAGACAGGAGGGAGAGGGAAGGGGTGGGAGAGGGGAGGGGGTGGGAGAGGGGAGGGAGAGGAAGGGGTGGGAGAGGGGAGGGAGAGGGAAGGGGTGGGAGAGGGGAGGGAGAGGGAAGGGGTGGGAGAGGGAATGGGTGGGAGAGGGGAGGGAAGGGGAGGGAAGGGGAGGGAGAGGGAAGGGGTGGGAGAGGGAAGGGGTGGGAGAGGGAGAGGGAGAGGGAAGGGGTGGGAGAGGGGAGAGGGAAGGGGTGGGAGAGGGGAGAGGGAAGGGGTGGGAGAGGGAAGGGGTGGGAGATGGGGGGGGTGGGAGAGGGGAGAGGAAGGGGGGGGAGAGGGAAGGGGGGGGGGGGAGGGAGAGGGGAGGGAGAGGGAAGGGGTGGGAGAAGAGAGGGGAGGGGAGGGAGAGGGGAGGGAGAGGGAAGGGGTGGGAGATGGGAGGAAAGGGGATGAGGAGAGAGGGGAGACGGGAGGAAGGTGAGAGAGGGAGGACGGGGGGAAAGAGGGTGAGGGGACAGGAGGCGAGGGTGAGAGGGAGGACGGCACGGGGCCTGAGAGGGGACGGGGGATGAGGGGGGGACGGGGGATGAGGGGGGGACGGGGGATGAGGGGGGGAAGAAGGTGAGGGGACGGGGGGGAAGAAGGTGAGGGGATGGGGGAAAGAGGGTGAGCGAGAGGATGGGGGAGATAGTGAGAGAGGGTGGAGCACACTATTAGAACCTGACCTCTGACCTCTCACAGGGTCACTTTGGGCTACAGCGTCCAGTATCACCATGGAAACGGCTCCCGATCCTTGTCCTGAGTCTGTACACGGACATCACACCCGGTGAGTCATATGTACCCCAGATACCCCCACACTTCCGACTAATACCCCCTACTACCAACCGATACCCCCCAACTACCGACCGATACCCCCACACTTCCAGGTGATACACCCTACTACGACCGATACCCCCTACTACCGACCGATACCCCCTACTACCGACCGATACCCCCCCACTACCGACCGATACCCCCTACTACCGACCGATACCCCCCCACTACCGACCGATATCCCCCCTACTACCGACCGATACCCCCCTACTACCGACCAATACCCCCTACTACCGACCGATACCCCCCCACTACCGACCGATACCCCCCTACTACCGACCGATACCCCCCACTACCGACCGATACCCCCCCACTACCGACCGATACCCCCCACTACCGACCGATACCCCCCTACTACCGACCGATACCCCCTACTACCGACCCATACCCCCCCCACTACCGACCGATACCCCCCTACTACCGACCGATACCCCCCAACTACCGACCGATACCCCCCTACTACCGACCGATACCCCCTACTACCGATCGATACCCCCTACTACCGACCGATACCCCCCCAACTACCGACCGATACCCCCTACTACCGACCGATACCCCCCTAACTAACGACTGATACCCCCTACTACCGACCGATACCCCCCTACTACCGACCGATACCCCCCTACTACCGACCGATACCCCCTACTACCGACCGATACCCCCCTACTACCGACCGATACCCCCTACTACCGACCGATACCCCCCTACTACCGACCGATACCCCCCTACTACCGACCGATACCCCCTACTACCGACCGATACCCCCCCCAACTACCGACCGATACCCCCCAACTACGACCGATACCCCCCCAACTACCGACCGATACCCCCCCAACTACCGACCGATACCCCACCCAGCTACCGACCGATACCCCCCCCTACTACCGACCGATACCCCCCTACTACCGACCGATACCCCTACTACCGACCGATACCCCCCTACTACCGACCGATAGCCCCCTACTACCGACCGATACTACCCCCCTACTACCGACCGATACTACACCCCTACTACCGACCGATACTACACCCCTACTACCGACCGATACTACCGACCGATACTACCCCCCTACTACCGACCGATACCCCCCCTACTACCGACCGATACCCCCCAACTACCGACCGATACCCCCCCAACTACCGACCGATACCCCCAACCCCCTCAACTACCGACCGATACCCCCCCACTACCGACCGATACCCCCCCAACTACCGACCGATATCCCCCCCACTACCGACCGATACCCCCCTACTACCGACCGATACCCCCCCACTACCGACCGACACCCCCCTACTACCGATCGATACCCCCCTACTACCGACCGATACCCCCCTACTACCGACCGATACTACCCCCCTACTACCGACCGATACTACCCCCCTACTGCTTACTGATATTCTACTACTGACTGATACCCTATTACCATTGACATATAACTGCTGACAGACGCCCCCTCTAGTGACAGACGCCCCCTCTAGTGACAGACGCCCCCTCTAGTGACAGATGCCCCCTCTAGTGACAGACGCCCCCTCTAGTGACAGACGCCCCCTCTAGTGACAGACGCCCCCTCTAGTGACAGACGCCCCCTCTAGTGACAGACGCCCCCTCTAGTGACAGATACCCCCTACTCCTTTACATAGTAGATGAGGTTGAAAAAAGACTTCCGTCCATCAAGTTCAACCTATGCTAAATTTAGACAACAGATACTTTATCCTATATCTATACTTACTTATTGATCCAGAGGAAGGCAAACAAAAAACCCCATTAAGGGGAAAAATTTATTCCTTCCTGACTCCAAGAATTGGCAATCGGATTAATCCCTGATCAGCGTCCTTCCCATGTATACTTATTTGGTATATCCCTGTATACCTTTCCCATCTAAAAAGATGTGCAACCTTTTATTTAACAAATCTATTGTATCTGCCATCACAGTCTCCATGGGTAATGAATCCCACATTTTAACTGCCCTTACTGTAAAGAACCCTTTCCTTTGTTGCTGGTGAAATTTCCTTCCTCCAACCTTAAGGGATGCCCCGAGTCCTTTGTACTGCCCGTGGGATGAATAGTTCTTTTGAAAGCTCCTTGTATTGTCCCTGAATATATCTGTATATAGTTATCATATCCCCTCTTAGACGCCTCTTTTCTAATGTAAATAAATCTAATTTAGCTAGCCTCTCCTCATAAGTTAGATTGTCCACCCCCTTTATTAATTTGCTGGCTCTTCTCTGCACTCTCTCTAGTTCCATAATGTCTTTTCTTAGGATTGATGCCCAAAATTGTACTCCATATTCATATTAAACACTTATACTTTTCCAACCTCTTCCTGCCCCTTATCACCCGCAATCATCACCCCACACCGCCCTGCTGGCACTGACTTCTGCCCCTCCCCCTGTGTTTGCCCCCGCAGAACTGGAGCAGCTGGGGTTTCTGGGGAGGAGTGCGGCGGGCGCACAGTCTTCATGAGAGAGGAGGAGGTGGAGGAGGTCAGCCGCAGAGAGGTCAGACAACTGCCCCAGGCAGGGGGGGGGGAGAGGGGTATCTATAGAGGTGTCAAATGGGGAGGTCCTTATACCAGGGGGGCTGTCCTTATACCAGGGGGGGCTGTCCTTATACCAGGGGGCTGTCCTTATACCAGGGGGCTGTCCTTATACCAGGGGGCTGTCCTTATACCAGGGGGGCTGTCCTTATACCAGGGGGGCTGTCCTTATACATGGGGGGCTGTCCTTATACCAGGGGGCTGTCCTTATACCAGGGGCTGTCCTTATACCTGTCCTTATACCAGGGGGCTGTCCTTATACCAGGGGAGTGTCCTTATACCAGGGGAGTGTCCTTATACCACGGGAGTGTCCTTATACCACGGGAGTGTCCTTATACCACGGGAGTGTCCTTATACCACGGGAGTGTCCTTATACCAGGAGTGTCCTTATACCAGGGGGCTGTCCTTATACCAGGGGGGCTGTCCTTATACCAGGGGGCTGTCCTTATACCAGAGGAGTGTCCTTATACCAGAGGAGTGTCCTTATACCAGAGGAGTGTCCTTATACCAGAGGAGTGTCCTTATACTAGAGGAGTGTCCTTATACCAGGAGAGTGTCCTTATACCAGGAGAGTGTCCTTATACCAGGGGGCTGTCCTTATACCAGGGGGCTGTCCTTATACCAGGAGTGTCCTTATACCAGGAGAGTGTCCTTATACCAGGAGAGTGTCCTTATACCAGGGGGCTGTCCTTATACCAGGGGGCTGTCCTTATACCAGGGGGGCTGTCCTTATACCAGGGGGGGCTGTCCTTATACCAGGAGTGTCCTTATACCAGGGGGCTGTCCTTATACCAGTCCTTATACCAGGGGAGTGTCCTTATACCAGGGGAGTGTCCTTATACCAGGGGAGTGTCCTTATACCAGGGGAGTGTCCTTATACCAGGAGAGTGTGAATTGGATAATTTTGATCAGATGAAAACATCTACAGAGTATCTGTCCCCGTCCAGATTATTTTCCTACGTAGGTAATGCGTGCACTGAGAAAAGATCACGCTGACACACGTTCAGTATGATAATGTCTGACTTTATTCCTACAGACCACGTTCATATATAGGGGCTGCAGTGGGGGATTGTATGCAAAAGGAGCTCTTTCAGGTCTAAAGGTTGTGTGTAAATACACATGTCAGTATCTCATTGGTTCTTGTTGGGTCTTTTCCTTGTATGGTCTTGTTGTTGCAGTTTATGGTCCTGTTATTGCAGGTTTTTTGGACACATCAGCATTTGAGGGGAATTCCTCGGTGCCATCTTCCTTACTTGAAGGGAGGGGTAGCTGCGGTAGCCATTTTGAGTAAGGAATCATAGCAAGGTATTACAGATGAAGAAATAGGCATTTTATCCAATCCATCACAGTCCCCCCTAGAAATGTCTATTTCTGAGCCTGTCCCTAGATGTATACTAACTCATCTGTCCAGATGTGCCTGGGAACTCTTTTGTGCTGTACGTTAGACGAGTCATGGCTTGTCCATGACCCCCCTTGCCACAGACTTTGCACATAAGGAAGTCAGATGCTGTCCCTATGGATTTATACTATTGTACTTAACTGGGAGGGACTGTAACGGAGTAAATGGACCATCTTCCAAGAGTGGAGTATTATTATCTGACTGCAGAAAAAGGGTAGGAGTGCTATTGTCAACAGCTTTGGTCATGAACTTTTTAAAACATGGGAGAACACAGCAGACAATAATCACAAACAAAACAAAAATAATAACTATTGCGATACCTATTTGGGCAAGAATCTTTTGCTATCCCGTCTTTCCTTGCTAGACCATTTTGTGGTCGGTATCCCCAATCTGTTCCTGTGTTCCATTCTACTGCTCCCCAGTAATCACATTCCTTTCCCCAGTAGGAATCCGTTACACATATATAAGTGGACCTGAAACCGGAATTGCCGTATAGATTACATTGCCAATGTGTTGAGGGGCAGCTGACAATATTACAATAATCAAAGGAGAAGGTAGCTACATGAGTATTGGATGAATTATACCAAAACGTGACTACTCCTTCATGTTGGGTGATAGCAATCTCTTGTGCCCCCCCTAGACCCAACAAGCAAAGGATATATAGCATCATTTTCCTTCTGAGGTGTCCTCGTTGGGAGCTGGAACCTTCTTGCAATGAGAGGCGTGTATCCAGGTGTTCTTGCCAGCTAGCTTGACTGATGTTGCTGTGGTCAACAGAACTTGGAAAGGACCATCATATCTGGGCTCTAGGGAGTGCTTCCTTACAAATTTCTTCACAAATACCCAGTCTCCAGGCACGAGTTTATGAGTCCCGGTATCTAGATCTGGATCTGGAATAGAAGAAAACACTCGACCATGCATATTGGTTAGTTCTTGCGCTAGGGCAGTTACATATTTGGTCAAAACATCAGACTGCATCTGTAACTGCTGTGGGTAGTAACAACCAAGTTTGGGGGCAGTACCAAACAGTATCTCAAATGGGGATAGAGATGTTCCCCTCGTGGGGTGTATCGAACACTGAACAAAGCAATGGGTAGACTATCTGGCCAGGGCATATTTGTTTCCTGGGCCATTTTCAACATTCTAGTTTTCAGTGTGCCATTCATTCTTTCTACCTTTCCACTACTCTGGGGATGGTATGGGGTGTGGAAAGCAAGGGTGGTCCCTAGCGCGGACCAAATTTCTTTAGCTAGCGTAGCAGTGAAAGCGGGGCCTTGCAAGGTGTTTCTGCGGTGGTTTTTCCACACGTCCTGGGTTACACTTTGCACAAATTGTACATAATTTGCAGAAATTACTAGTCATTGGGGTAATTCCAGGCGCCACATAGTATTTGTCGATCAGTGCATTCATAGGAGTCTTTGAGAGATATGCTGCTCCATGTGCCCATTGTACCACAGCAGGATACAGTGCCCGTGGCAGACAAAGTTTCTTTTTGTACTCGTAATTTCCTTCTTGGGGTGATGCACCTCTTTTCTTCCAGCTTTCCTTTTCTTCCTTTGTTGCAGATTCTTGCAACTTCTTCAGATATTCTCGATTTACTGGGAGGTTCTGCATTAACGGAACCATCCTTGTCGTGTCCACTCGATCTTCCACTTCTCGTATCCCGCTGGCAGCTTGTTTTGCCGCAGCATCCGCCAGATGGTTTCCTCTGGCTTCTTCTGTGTTCAGTTTCCCATGGGCTTTTACCTTTAGGATGGCCACATGGCTTGGAAGGAGTAGGGCGTCCATCAGAGCTTGTATGGCTGAGCTGTGTTTCACTGGTGTTCCTGCTGCTGTCAGAAATCCCCTGGTTTGCCAAATGACACCAAAGTCGTGTGCTACACCAAAGGCATATCTAGTGTCAGTGTAGATATTCGCCGTTTGTCCTTCTGCCAGTTTACACGCTGCAGTGAGGGCTTGTAGTTCGGCTTCTTGTGCAGATGCTGTTGACGGTAGTGTGCTTGCCAGTAGGACCACAGTGTCTGTGGTGACAGCATAACCCGTATAGTAGGTGCCTTGTTGATCAGCATATCGAGAACCATCCACAAACAGGATTAGATCTGGGTTCTGTATCGGCTTTTCACTCACCGTGGGCAGATGAGCAGTTTCTAGCTTCATGAGTTCGAAGCAATCATGGGGTAGGTCGACTCCAGCTGTGCTTTATTCTTGTTCGTGTCCCTGCACATCTCCCCCCTCGGGAAATGGAAGAAGAGTGGAGGGGTTAAGCACTTGGCACCGGAGAAGGGTGACATTGTCTGGAATGAGAAGCGAGCATTGCAACCTGAGGTGTCTGATTGAGAATAGCAGCAATGTCATGTGGTGCCAGGAGAATGAGGTCATGTCCTAGAACAATGTCCGAAGTTCTATCCAGCAGTGCTTGAGCAGCAAAGACAGCACGAAGACAGGACGGTCCACCACGAGCCACAGCATCGAGACGGCTGGAGTAATAACCAATAGGTCGACATCGGCCAGCGTGTGGCTGCATTAACACTCCAGTTGCATGTCCATTTCGTTCTGATACGAAAAGCTTAAAGGGTAAATCATAGTCTGGGAGGCCCAAGGCAGGGGCAGAGGATATTACCTGTTTGAGAACAGTGAAATTCTTGGAAGCCTCTGGGGTCATCTGGAAAAGATTTGTTGTTAAGACATCGTACAATGGTTGCATCATTTACTGCTTGAGGATCTTGAACCATTCTATACTTATCAGGTTCACCCTTCGCGGTGCGTTTCTTCACAGGGAAAAGAGGGGTATTGCTGTTTACGGGGAAGCGGGGCCCCTTGTTTGAGCTGTACAACAATGGGTGGTACCCTTAGGTGCCCGATATTCTCAGGGCCGGTGGACCATAATTTGGACGGGATCCTATCCATGACAGCGGGCGGTATACTGGCGGCTGAGGGTTTGTCCGCTAATGCCAAAAGTATCGGAAGGGAACAAAGGGCAGAGACATCTGACTCCCAGAACGGGGAGGTTACATCAATGGTGCCGTCCTCGGAGAATATTATGGAGGCCTGTAACCTGGACAAAACATCAGTGCCAAACAGATTAAGCGGGCAAGTGGAGGAAACTACAAATCGTGCAAATAGTTCAGGGTAGGGACCTATCTGCAGGGGTCGTGTTAATGGGCTAGAGCGCGGTGTGCCATCTACCCCCACACATGAAACATCAATATCAGACAAATAGGAAGGGTCAGGTATGTCTGCAGCTCTAATTACGCTCCTGGCTGCACCTGTGTCTACCAGGAAGGGGGTGAGGTGACATACATTATTGGGGCGCCTTCTACCTGCTTGGGCGTCTGCCCACATAACCATGGGCAGGGGTCGGGTACTGGGGGGTGTCTGGGGTTAGTATTCCAGGTCATGTTTGCCTTCTGTGCAACGGCCTGTGACTCACTATCTGAGTCAAAACTACCAGGCGTACTATAGTGGACACTGCTGCTGGGTCTGTGTGCTATTGTTGTGTCAGGGTAGACTTGAATCCCTAACGCTGGGGTAGTGATTGTTTGGGGTGAAAGGACTGGCATCAGGGGCATTAGGGGCGCAGTCGGGGTGTAATAGGAACCGTCTGCCTGCATCACAGGATATAGTTGTGCTGCATAAACAGTCAAAATTGGTTTGTCATCTGTGGGCGGGGTAGTGGGTTGTATAGGTGGGGGTGCTGCTGGAGCTGGGAGCGAAGGTAACAAAGGAGTGAGTATAGATAAATCAGTCACACCACAATTAAAACAACCTTCCCTCCCTTTTCTATCTCGTGCTTGGTCCATTTTTCTTTGGACAGCCTTGGTAACATTAAACCAGGCTTCTGCTATCTTCAGCAGGTTGTTATCATTCAAAATTCCTCTCTTTTCTTTCAATATCTTTCGACACATTTCTGGTTGTAACCTGCCTTCTGCTGCAGTAATACCACATACTTTAAACAGCCTACTGGCTTTGTTTTTTTACTTGTTATTATATTAACTTCTGTCCTGGCAATGATAAAATAAATGCAGCAGGGACCCTTCTGTCCCTCAACAGAATTATTTTGACTCGTACTAACGTAAGGTATGTTTCCCTGTGGGATTCAAAAACACACAAGACGGTGCTCACTGAGCTTCTCACTCCCACAGAAAAAGACCCCTCTTTCTAGTTGCTATTAGAACAGAAAGAAAAAGAATATTTTCTGGTTTTAAAAGATCCATTCGTGTGGCCAGTACGAACAAACCTTTCAAAAAAATAAATAAATAAATCTTTACCAGTTACCGGGAAAGCTGCTCCCATTCCTCTTCGTTCTGTTCTCTCTCTTTCCGCCACTAGGTGGCAGGCTAAGACTCCTTTCCCTGTCTTACTTGCCTGTGCTCAAATGTTAAAACTGCACTTTTTTTTTTTTTTTTTTTTTCTCTACACTGCAATTACTAGCAAAAATGCCCTGCTTTTTTTTTTCTTCTTTCCCTTCACTTATTGTATAACACTTTCTTTCCCTTCCAAATAATATACACAGTATCTAATTGTATCCCAATTTCTGCGTATAAACCTTTCATAAAAATAACCCTCAATACTTACTGCCTCAACTATTGGCAAATCCACTTGCTATTTCTTTCCTATTCACTTTCTTTTCTACTGCAAAGCGTTCCTTAACGCGGAAAAAACAGGAGTTCGGGCAGTTTAACGTCTAGGGGTTATCGCCCAAGCACCTATGGGCTATCTCTTCTACTCTCAACAATCCCCACCCGTCCTCATGAATTCTCAACACTAATACACAAACACATTTTGGACACAACATACAACTTGATTACGAGAGAGGGAAAGGTTGTTCAGGGATCAATCGACAGGATTCCGCGCAGTTACCAACCGTAACGCGCCTTTAACACCCCTCCCTCTGCAACGCGCCAACCACGCAGTCACTCCAGGGATCATGTGTTCCTCTCTGAACCGACTATACCTTACTCCCCCTTTACCCCTCCTTCCACCAAGTTTACAACGTACATTGACAAGACTCCTAGTCAGCCAGCAAAAATCCCACTCCACTCCGGGCTCCCACTTGCGGCACTGACTAACACATATAACATATAAACATATACCGAGTGACAGATAGTCTAGGTAACAGGTTTGAGTTTAAAACGGGCTCTGGGCAAGATATCTACCTGTCTTTAGGTGACCTTCGGAGAGCCGTATGAGACACAGAAATAGACCAACAGCGGAGACAGTGCGTATCGGTAGATAATAAATGTTATCTTACCGTACTCCAGAGGTGATCAGTCTCCTGCCGCGTCCGCACTTGGTCCACCCCGGTCCCTCTGCGCACGGCTGTCTGTTGGTTCACAACCCAGGGCCCCACGTTGGGCACCAGCTGAATTGGATAATTTTGATCAGATGAAAACATCTACAGAGTATCTGTCCCCGTCCAGATTATTTTCCTACGTAGGTAATGCGTGCACTGAGAAAAGATCACGCTGACACACGTTCAGTATGATAATGTCTGACTTTATTCCTACAGACCACGTTCATATATAGGGGCTGCAGTGGGGGATTGTATGCAAAAGGAGCTCTTTCAGGTCTAAAGGTTGTGTGTAAATACACATGTCAGTATCTCATTGGTTCTTGTTGGGTCTTTTCCTTGTATGGTCTTGTTGTTGCAGTTTATGGTCCTGTTATTGCAGGTTTTTTGGACACATCAACATTTGAGGGGAATTCCTCGGTGCCATCTTCCTTACTTGAAGGGAGGGGTAGCTGCGGTAGCCATTTTGAGTAAGGAATCATAGCAAAGTATTACAGATGAAGAAATAGGCATTTTATCCAATCCATCACAAGTGTCCTTATACCAGAGGAGTGTCCTTATACCAGGGGAGTGTCCTTATACCAGGGGAGTGTCCTTATACCAGGAGAGTGTCCTTATACCAGGAGAGTGTCCTTATACCAGGAGAGTGTCCTTATACCAGGAGAGTGTCCTTATACCAGAGGAGTGTCCTTATACCAGAGGAGTGTCCTTATACCAGGAGTGTCCTTATACCAGGAGAGTGTCCTTATACCAGGAGAGTGTCCTTATACCAGGGGGCTGTCCTTATACCAGGGGGGCTGTCCTTATACCAGGAGTGTCTTTATACCAGGGGGCTGTCCTTATACCAGTCCTTATACCAGGGGAGTGTCCTTATACCAGGGGAGTGTCCTTATACCAGGGGAGTGTCCTTATACCAGGAGAGTGTCCTTATACCAGGAGAGTGTCCTTATACCAGGAGAGTGTCCTTATACCAGAGGAGTGTCCTTATACCAGAGGAGTGTCCTTATACCAGGAGTGTCCTTATACCAGGAGAGTGTCCTTATACCAGGAGAGTGTCCTTATACCAGGGGGCTGTCCTTATACCAGGGGGGCTGTCCTTATACCAGGAGTGTCTTTATACCAGGGGGCTGTCCTTATACCAGTCCTTATACCAGGGGAGTGTCCTTATACCAGGGGAGTGTCCTTATACCAGGGGAGTGTCCTTATACCAGGGGAGTGTCCTTATACCAGGGGAGTGTCCTTATACCAGGGGAGTGTCCTTATACCAGGGGGCTGTCCTTATACCAGGAGAGTGTCCTTATACCAGGGGGCTGTCCTTATACCAGGGGGCTGTCCTTATACCAGGGGGCTGTCCTTATACCAGGGGGCTGTCCTTATACCAGGGGGCTGTCCTTATACCAGGGGGCTGTCCTTATACCAGGGGGCTGTCCTTATACCAGGGGAGTGTCCTTATACCAGGGGAGTGTCCTTATACCAGGGGAGTGTCCTTATACCAGGAGTGTCCTTATACCAGGGGGGCTGTCCTTATACCAGGGGGGCTGTCCTTATACCAGGGGGGCTGTCCTTATACCAGGGGGGCTGTCCTTATACAAGGAGTGTCCTTATACCAGGGTCCCCCCTCTCTCTGCAGTTGGCTCAGATCGGTCAGTTTGACTTTGTATTTGGTGCAATACCTGAGACTGGACGAGGAGCGGCGCGGTGCCCAGGTGAGAACACACGCGTGTGATTGGCGGTACTAACAATACACGTATGTGTGTGTGGGGGAAAGGCTACAAATGCACACGCGTGTGAAAGGAGAACCTAATTGCACACACGAGGGGAGGAGCGAACTGCACACGCGTGTGAAAGGAGCGAACTGCACATGCGTGTGAAAGTAGCGAACTACACACGCGTGTGAAAGGAGGAGCGAACTGCACACGCGTGTGAAAGGAGGAGCGATCTGCACACGCGTGTGAAAGGAGGAGCGAACTGCACACGCGTGTGAAAGGAGGAGCGAACTGCACACGCGTGTGAAAAGAGGAGCGTACTGCACACGCGTGTGAAAGGAGGAGCGAACTGCACACACATGGGAGGGATGGGGCTAACTATGTAAACCCGCATGTGAGGGGAGGAGCTAGTTATACACATGTACCCCTTTCTCCCCCCCAATCTCACATCGGGCCTCTCTCTGGGAAACTCACTCCGGTTACACGGCTTGGTGTGCTGCAAACCTGCTGGTAACAGGGGGCCGGGGTCTCCCGCATGGTGTTGTAGGGGAATAACAGGACAGGCTTCTGGGGTCTTGCCTGAATATTCCTCACAGGTGCAGCGCCTCCATCTCGTGCAGCCCCCAGGTGTACGGGGAGAAGTCTCTGCAGGAGAATCTCTTCCCCCTCCTCCCAATAGACTCCAATCTCAGGCAGGAGGTATAATAACCCCCAGGGTGCTTTATTCTGTCTCTGTATCCAGCAGCAGCGAGGTATCAGCTTATAGGGCGTCCCCCCCTCAGGGAGCTTTATTCTGTCTGTGTATCCTGCAGCAGCGAGGTATCAGCTTATAGGGCGTCCCCCCCTCAGGGAGCTTTATTCTGTCTCTGTATCCAGCAGCAGCAGCGAGGTATCAGCTTATAGGGCGTCCCCCCCTCAGGGAGCTTTATTCTGTCTCTGTATCCAGCAGCAGCAGCGAGGTATCAGCTTATAGGGCGTCCCCCCCTCAGGGAGCTTTATTCTGTCTCTGTATCCTGCAGCAGCGAGGTATCAGCTTATAGGGCGTCCCCCCCTCAGGGAGCTTTATTCTGTCTCTGTATCCAGCAGCAGCGAGGTATCAGCTTATAGGGCGTCCCCCCCTCAGGGAGCTTTATTCTGTCTCTGTATCCAGCAGCAGCAGCGAGGTATCAGCTTATAGGGCGTCCCCCCCTCAGGGAGCTTTATTCTGTCTCTGTATCCAGCAGCAGCGAGGTATCAGCTTATAGGGCGTCCCCCCCTCAGGGAGCTTTATTCTGTCTCTGTATCCAGCAGCAGCGAGGTATCAGCTTATAGGGCGTCCCCCCCTCAGGGAGCTTTATTCTGTCTCTGTATCCAGCAGCAGCAGCGAGGTATCAGCTTATAGGGCGTCCCCCCCTCAGGGAGCTTTATTCTGTCTCTGTATCCAGCAGCAGCGAGGTATCAGCTTATAGGGCGTCCCCCCCTCAGGGAGCTTTATTCTGTCTCTGTATCCAGCAGCAGCGAGGTATCAGCTTATAGGGCGTCCCCCCCTCAGGGAGCTTTATTCTGTCTCTGTATCCAGCAGCAGCGAGGTATCAGCTTATAGGGCGTCCCCCCCTCAGGGAGCTTTATTCTGTCTCTGTATCCAGCAGCAGCAGCGAGGTATCAGCTTATAGGGCGTCCCCCCCTCAGGGAGCTTTATTCTGTCTCTGTATCCAGCAGCAGCAGCGAGGTATCAGCTTATAGGGCGTCCCCCCCTCAGGGAGCTTTATTCTGTCTCTGTATCCAGCAGCAGCGAGGTATCAGCTTATAGGGCGTCCCCCCCTCAGGGAGCTTTATTCTGTCTCTGTATCCAGCAGCAGCGAGGTATCAGCTTATAGGGCGTCCCCCCCTCAGGGAGCTTTATTCTGTCTCTGTATCCAGCAGCAGCGAGGTATCAGCTTATAGGGCGTCCCCCCCTCAGGGAGCTTTATTCTGTCTCTGTATCCAGCAGCAGCGAGGTATCAGCTTATAGGGCGTCCCCCCCTCAGGGAGCTTTATTCTGTCTCTGTATCCAGCAGCAGCGAGGTATCAGCTTATAGGGCGTCCCCCCCTCAGGGAGCTTTATTCTGTCTCTGTATCCAGCAGCAGCGAGGTATCAGCTTATAGGGCGTCCCCCCCTCAGGGAGCTTTATTCTGTCTCTGTATCCAGCAGCAGCAGCGAGGTATCAGCTTATAGGGCGTCCCCCCCTCAGGGAGCTTTATTCTGTCTCTGTATCCTGCAGCAGCAGCGAGGTATCAGCTTATAGGGCGTCCCCCCCTCAGGGGGCTTTATTCTGTCTCTGTATCCAGCAGCAGCGAGGTATCAGCTTATAGGGCGTCCCCCCCTCAGGGAGCTTTATTCTGTCTCTGTATCCTGCAGCAGCGAGGTATCAGCTTATAGGGCGTCCCCCCCTCAGGGAGCTTTATTCTGTCTCTGTATCCAGCAGCAGCAGCGAGGTATCAGCTTATAGGGCGTCCCCCCCTCAGGGAGCTTTATTCTGTCTCTGTATCCAGCAGCAGCGAGGTATCAGCTTATAGGGCGTCCCCCCCTCAGGGAGCTTTATTCTGTCTCTGTATCCAGCAGCAGCGAGGTATCAGCTTATAGGGCGTCCCCCCCTCAGGGAGCTTTATTCTGTCTCTGTATCCAGCAGCAGCGAGGTATCAGCTTATAGGGCGTCCCCCCCTCAGGGAGCTTTATTCTGTCTCTGTATCCAGCAGCAGCGAGGTATCAGCTTATAGGGCGTCCCCCCCTCAGGGAGCTTTATTCTGTCTCTGTATCCAGCAGCAGCAGCGAGGTATCAGCTTATAGGGCGTCCCCCCCTCAGGGAGCTTTATTCTGTCTCTGTATCCAGCAGCAGCGAGGTATCAGCTTATAGGGCGTCCCCCCCTCAGGGGGCTTTATTCTGTCTCTGTATCCAGCAGCAGCAGCGAGGTATCAGCTTATAGGGCGTCCCCCCCTCAGGGAGCTTTATTCTGTCTCTGTATCCAGCAGCAGCGAGGTATCAGCTTATAGGGCGTCCCCCCCTCAGGGAGCTTTATTCTGTCTCTGTATCCTGCAGCAGCAGCGAGGTATCAGCTTATAGGGCGTCCCCCCCTCAGGGAGCTTTATTCTGTCTCTGTATCCAGCAGCAGCGAGGTATCAGCTTATAGGGCGCCCCCCCCTCAGGGAGCTTTATTCTGTCTCTGTATCCAGCAGCAGCGAGGTATCAGCTTATAGGGCGTCCCCCCCTCAGGGAGCTTTATTCTGTCTCTGTATCCAGCAGCAGCGAGGTATCAGCTTATAGGGCGTCCCCCCCTCAGGGAGCTTTATTCTGTCTCTGTATCCAGCAGCAGCAGCGAGGTATCAGCTTATAGGGCGTCCCCCCCTCAGGGAGCTTTATTCTGTCTCTGTATCCAGCAGCAGCGAGGTATCAGCTTATAGGGCGTCCCCCCCTCAGGGAGCTTTATTCTGTCTCTGTATCCAGCAGCAGCGAGGTATCAGCTTATAGGGCGTCCCCCCCTCAGGGAGCTTTATTCTGTCTCTGTATCCAGCAGCAGCGGGGTATCAGCTTATAGGGCGTCCCCCCCTCAGGGAGCTTTATTCTGTCTCTGTATCCTGCAGCAGCGAGGTATCAGCTTATAGGGCGTCCCCCCCTCAGGGAGCTTTATTCTGTCTCTGTATCCAGCAGCAGCGAGGTATCAGCTTATAGGGCGTCCCCCCCTCAGGGGGCTTTATTCTGTCTCTGTATCCAGCAGCAGCAGCGAGGTATCAGCTTATAGGGCGTCCCCCCCTCAGGGAGCTTTATTCTGTCTCTGTATCCAGCAGCAGCAGCGAGGTATCAGCTTATAGGGCGTCCCCCCCTCAGGGAGCTTTATTCTGTCTCTGTATCCAGCAGCAGCAGCGAGGTATCAGCTTATAGGGCGTCCCCCCCTCAGGGAGCTTTATTCTGTCTCTGTATCCAGCAGCAGCAGCGAGGTATCAGCTTATAGGGCGTCCCCCCCTCAGGGAGCTTTATTCTGTCTCTGTATCCAGCAGCAGCAGCGAGGTATCAGCTTATAGGGCGTCCCCCCCTCAGGGAGCTTTATTCTGTCTCTGTATCCTGCAGCAGCGAGGTATCAGCTTATAGGGCGTCCCCCCCTCAGGGAGCTTTATTCTGTCTCTGTATCCAGCAGCAGCGAGGTATCAGCTTATAGGGCGTCCCCCCCTCAGGGAGCTTTATTCTGTCTCTGTATCCAGCAGCAGCGAGGTATCAGCTTATAGGGCGTCCCCCCCTCAGGGAGCTTTATTCTGTCTCTGTATCCAGCAGCAGCGAGGTATCAGCTTATAGGGCGTCCCCCCCTCAGGGAGCTTTATTCTGTCTCTGTATCCAGCAGCAGCGAGGTATCAGCTTATAGGGCGTCCCCCCCTCAGGGAGCTTTATTCTGTCTCTGTATCCAGCAGCAGCGGGGTATCAGCTTATAGGGCGTCCCCCCCTCAGGGAGCTTTATTCTGTCTCTGTATCCAGCAGCAGCGAGGTATCAGCTTATAGGGCGTCCCCCCCTCAGGGAGCTTTATTCTGTCTCTGTATCCAGCAGCAGCAGCGAGGTATCAGCTTATAGGGCGTCCCCCCCTCAGGGAGCTTTATTCTGTCTCTGTATCCAGCAGCAGCAGCGAGGTATCAGCTTATAGGGCGTCCCCCCCTCAGGGAGCTTTATTCTGTCTCTGTATCCTGCAGCAGCGAGGTATCAGCTTATAGGGCGTCCCCCCCTCAGGGAGCTTTATTCTGTCTCTGTATCCAGCAGCAGCGAGGTATCAGCTTATAGGGCGTCCCCCCCTCAGGGAGCTTTATTCTGTCTCTGTATCCAGCAGCAGCAGCGAGGTATCAGCTTATAGGGCGTCCCCCCCTCAGGGAGCTTTATTCTGTCTCTGTATCCAGCAGCAGCAGCGAGGTATCAGCTTATAGGGCGTCCCCCCCTCAGGGAGCTTTATTCTGTCTCTGTATCCAGCAGCAGCGAGGTATCAGCTTATAGGGCGTCCCCCCCTCAGGGAGCTTTATTCTGTCTCTGTATCCAGCAGCAGCAGCGAGGTATCAGCTTATAGGGCGTCCCCCCCTCAGGGAGCTTTATTCTGTCTCTGTACCCAGCAGCAGCGAGGTATCAGCTTATAGGGCGTCCCCCCCTCAGGGAGCTTTATTCTGTCTCTGTATCCTGCAGCAGCGAGGTATCAGCTTATAGGGCGTCCCCCCCTCAGGGAGCTTTATTCTGTCTCTGTATCCAGCAGCAGCGAGGTATCAGCTTATAGGGCGTCCCCCCCTCAGGGAGCTTTATTCTGTCTCTGTATCCAGCAGCAGCGAGGTATCAGCTTATAGGGCGTCCCCCCCTCAGGGAGCTTTATTCTGTCTCTGTATCCAGCAGCAGCAGCGAGGTATCAGCTTATAGGGCGTCCCCCCCTCAGGGGGCTTTATTCTGTCTCTGTATCCAGCAGCAGCGAGGTATCAGCTTATAGGGCGTCCCCCCCTCAGGGAGCTTTATTCTGTCTCTGTATCCAGCAGCAGCGAGGTATCAGCTTATAGGGCGTCCCCCCCTCAGGGGGCTTTATTCTGTCCCTGTATCCTGCAGCAGCAGCGGGGTATCAGCTTATAGGGCGTCCCCCCCTCAGGGAGCTTTATTCTGTCTCTGTATCCAGCAGCAGCAGCGAGGTATCAGCTTATAGGGCGTCCCCCCCTCAGGGAGCTTTATTCTGTCTCTGTATCCAGCAGCAGCAGCGAGGTATCAGCTTATAGGGCGTCCCCCCCTCAGGGAGCTTTATTCTGTCTCTGTATCCTGCAGCAGCGAGGTATCAGCTTATAGGGCGTCCCCCCCTCAGGGAGCTTTATTCTGTCTCTGTATCCAGCAGCAGCAGCGAGGTATCAGCTTATAGGGCGTCCCCCCCTCAGGGAGCTTTATTCTGTCTCTGTATCCAGCAGCAGCGAGGTATCAGCTTATAGGGCGTCCCCCCCTCAGGGAGCTTTATTCTGTCTCTGTATCCTGCAGCAGCAGCGAGGTATCAGCTTATAGGGCGTCCCCCCCTCAGGGAGCTTTATTCTGTCTCTGTATCCAGCAGCAGCAGCGAGGTATCAGCTTATAGGGCGTCCCCCCCTCAGGGAGCTTTATTCTGTCTCTGTATCCTGCAGCAGCAGCGAGGTATCAGCTTATAGGGCGTCCCCCCCTCAGGGAGCTTTATTCTGTCTCTGTATCCAGCAGCAGCGAGGTATCAGCTTATAGGGCGTCCCCCCCTCAGGGAGCTTTATTCTGTCTCTGTATCCAGCAGCAGCAGCGAGGTATCAGCTTATAGGGCGTCCCCCCCTCAGGGAGCTTTATTCTGTCTCTGTATCCAGCAGCAGCGAGGTATCAGCTTATAGGGCGTCCCCCCCTCAGGGAGCTTTATTCTGTCTCTGTATCCAGCAGCAGCAGCGAGGTATCAGCTTATAGGGCGTCCCCCCCTCAGGGAGCTTTATTCTGTCTCTGTATCCAGCAGCAGCAGCGAGGTATCAGCTTATAGGGCGTCCCCCCCTCAGGGAGCTTTATTCTGTCTCTGTATCCAGCAGCAGCGAGGTATCAGCTTATAGGGCGTCCCCCCCTCAGGGAGCTTTATTCTGTCTCTGTATCCAGCAGCAGCGAGGTATCAGCTTATAGGGCGTCCCCCCTCAGGGAGCTTTATTCTGTCTCTGTATCCAGCAGCAGCGAGGTATCAGCTTATAGGGCGTCCCCCCCTCAGGGAGCTTTATTCTGTCTCTGTATCCAGCAGCAGCGGGGTATCAGCTTATAGGGCGTCCCCCCCTCAGGGAGCTTTATTCTGTCTCTGTATCCAGCAGCAGCGAGGTATCAGCTTATAGGGCGTCCCCCCCTCAGGGAGCTTTATTCTGTCTCTGTATCCAGCAGCAGCGAGGTATCAGCTTATAGGGCGTCCCCCCCTCAGGGAGCTTTATTCTGTCTCTGTATCCAGCAGCAGCGAGGTATCAGCTTATAGGGCGTCCCCCCCTCAGGGAGCTTTATTCTGTCTCTGTATCCAGCAGCAGCGAGGTATCAGCTTATAGGGCGTCCCCCCCTCAGGGAGCTTTATTCTGTCTCTGTATCCTGCAGCAGCAGCGAGGTATCAGCTTATAGGGCGTCCCCCCCTCAGGGAGCTTTATTCTGTCTCTGTATCCTGCAGCAGCAGCGAGGTATCAGCTTATAGGGCGTCCCCCCCTCAGGGGGCTTTATTCTGTCTCTGTATCCAGCAGCAGCGAGGTATCAGCTTATAGGGCGTCCCCCCCTCAGGGAGCTTTATTCTGTCTCTGTATCCAGCAGCAGCAGCGAGGTATCAGCTTATAGGGCGTCCCCCCCTCAGGGAGCTTTATTCTGTCTCTGTATCCTGCAGCAGCGAGGTATCAGCTTATAGGGCGTCCCCCCCTCAGGGGGCTTTATTCTGTCTCTGTATCCAGCAGCAGCGAGGTATCAGCTTATAGGGCGTCCCCCCCTCAGGGAGCTTTATTCTGTCTCTGTATCCAGCAGCAGCGAGGTATCAGCTTATAGGGCGTCCCCCCCTCAGGGTGCTTTATTCTGTCTCTGTATCCAGCAGCAGCGAGGTATCAGCTTATAGGGCGTCCCCCCCTCAGGGAGCTTTATTCTGTCTCTGTATCCAGCAGCAGCAGCGAGGTATCAGCTTATAGGGCGTCCCCCCACAGGGAGCTTTATTCTGTCTCTGTATCCTGCAGCATCGAGGTATCAGCTTATAGGGCGTCCCCCCCTCAGGGAGCTTTATTCTGTCTCTGTATCCAGCAGCAGCAGCGAGGTATCAGCTTATAGGGCGTCCCCCCCTCAGGGAGCTTTACTCTGTCTCTGTATCCAGCAGCAGCGAGGTATCAGCTTATAGGGCGTCCCCCCCTCAGGGGGCTTTATTCTGTCTCTGTATCCAGCAGCAGCAGCGAGGTATCAGCTTATAGGGCGTCCCCCCCTCAGGGGGCTTTATTCTGTCTCTGTATCCAGCAGCAGCAGCGAGGTATCAGCTTATAGGGCGTCCCCCCCTCAGGGAGCTTTATTCTGTCTCTGTATCCTGCAGCAGCAGCGAGGTATCAGCTTATAGGGCGTCCCCCCCTCAGGGAGCTTTATTCTGTCTCTGTATCCTGCAGCAGCAGCGAGGTATCAGCTTATAGGGCGTCCCCCCCTCAGGGAGCTTTATTCTGTCTCTGTATCCAGCAGCAGCGAGGTATCAGCTTATAGGGCGTCCCCCCCTCAGGGAGCTTTATTCTGTCTCTGTATCCAGCAGCAGCGAGGTATCAGCTTATAGGGCGTCCCCCCCTCAGGGGGCTTTATTCTGTCTCTGTATCCAGCAGCAGCGAGGTATCAGCTTATAGGGCGTCCCCCCCTCAGGGAGCTTTATTCTGTCTCTGTATCCAGCAGCAGCGAGGTATCAGCTTATAGGGCGTCCCCCCCTCAGGGAGCTTTATTCTGTCTCTGTATCCAGCAGCAGCAGCGAGGTATCAGCTTATAGGGCGTCCCCCCCTCAGGGAGCTTTATTCTGTCTCTGTATCCAGCAGCAGCGAGGTATCAGCTTATAGGGCGTCCCCCCCTCAGGGAGCTTTATTCTGTCTCTGTATCCAGCAGCAGCAGCGAGGTATCAGCTTATAGGGCGTCCCCCCCTCAGGGAGCTTTATTCTGTCTCTGTATCCAGCAGCAGCGGGGTATCAGCTTATAGGGCGTCCCCCCCTCAGGGAGCTTTATTCTGTCTCTGTATCCAGCAGCAGCGAGGTATCAGCTTATAGGGCGTCCCCCCCTCAGGGAGCTTTATTCTGTCTCTGTATCCTGCAGCAGCGAGGTATCAGCTTATAGGGCGTCCCCCCCTCAGGGAGCTTTATTCTGTCTCTGTATCCAGCAGCAGCGAGGTATCAGCTTATAGGGCGTCCCCCCCTCAGGGAGCTTTATTCTGTCTCTGTATCCAGCAGCAGCAGCGAGGTATCAGCTTATAGGGCGTCCCCCCCTCAGGGAGCTTTATTCTGTCTCTGTATCCAGCAGCAGCAGCGAGGTATCAGCTTATAGGGCGTCCCCCCCTCAGGGAGCTTTATTCTGTCTCTGTATCCAGCAGCAGCGAGGTATCAGCTTATAGGGCGTCCCCCCCTCAGGGAGCTTTATTCTGTCTCTGTATCCAGCAGCAGCGAGGTATCAGCTTATAGGGCGTCCCCCCCTCAGGGAGCTTTATTCTGTCTCTGTATCCAGCAGCAGCAGCGAGGTATCAGCTTATAGGGCGTCCCCCCCTCAGGGAGCTTTATTCTGTCTCTGTATCCAGCAGCAGCGAGGTATCAGCTTATAGGGCGTCCCCCCCTCAGGGAGCTTTATTCTGTCTCTGTATCCTGCAGCAGCGAGGTATCAGCTTATAGGGCGTCCCCCCCTCAGGGAGCTTTATTCTGTCTCTGTATCCTGCAGCAGCGAGGTATCAGCTTATAGGGCGTCCCCCCCTCAGGGAGCTTTATTCTGTCTCTGTATCCTGCAGCAGCGAGGTATCAGCTTATAGGGCGTCCCCCCCTCAGGGAGCTTTATTCTGTCTCTGTATCCCGCAGCAGCAGCGAGGTATCAGCTTATAGGGCGTCCCCCCCTCAGGGAGCTTTATTCTGTCTCTGTATCCAGCAGCAGCGAGGTAACAGCTTATAGGGCGTCCCCCCCTCAGGGTGCTTTATTCTGTCTCTGTATCCAGCAGCAGCAGCGAGGTATCAGCTTATAGGGCGTCCCCCCCTCAGGGAGCGTTTTTCTGTCTCTGTATCCTGCAGCAGCGAGGTATCAGCTTATAGGGCGTCCCCCCCTCAGGGAGCTTTATTCTGTCTCTGTATCCAGCAGCAGCGAGGTATCAGCTTATAGGGTGTCCCCCCCTCAGGGAGCTTTATTCTGTCTCTGTATCCAGCAGCAGCGAGGTATCAGCTTATAGGGCGTCCCCCCCTCAGGGAGCTTTATTCTGTCTCTGTATCCTGCAGCAGCAGCGAGGTATCAGCTTATAGGGCGTCCCCCCCTCAGGGGGCTTTATTCTGTCTCTGTATCCTGCAGCAGCGAGGTATCAGCTTATAGGGCGTCCCCCCCTCAGGGTGCTTTATTCTGTCTCTGTATCCAGCAGCAGCAGCGAGGTATCAGCTTATAGGGCGTCCCCCCCTCAGGGAGCTTTATTCTGTCTCTGTATCCAGCAGCAGCGAGGTATCAGCTTATAGGGCGTCCCCCCCTCAGGGAGCTTTATTCTGTCTCTGTATCCTGCAGCAGCAGCGAGGTATCAGCTTATAGGGCGTCCCCCCCTCAGGGAGCTTTATTCTGTCTCTGTATCCTGCAGCAGCAGCGAGGTATCAGCTTATAGGGCGTCCCCCCTCAGGGAGCTTTATTCTGTCTCTGTATCCAGCAGCAGCGAGGTATCAGCTTATAGGGCGTCCCCCCCTCAGGGAGCTTTATTCTGTCTCTGTATCCTGCAGCAGCGAGGTATCAGCTTATAGGGCGTCCCCCCCTCAGGGAGCTTTATTCTGTCTCTGTATCCTGCAGCAGCGAGGTATCCGCTTATAGGGCGTCCCCCCCTCAGGGAGCTTTATTCTGTCTCTGTATCCAGCAGCAGCGAGGTATCAGCTTATAGGGCGTCCCCCCCTCAGGGAGCTTTATTCTGTCTCTGTATCCAGCAGCAGCGAGGTATCAGCTTATAGGGCGTCCCCCCCTCAGGGAGCTTTATTCTGTCTCTGTATCCAGCAGCAGCGAGGTATCAGCTTATAGGGCGTCCCCCCCTCAGGGGGCTTTATTCTGTCTCTGTATCCAGCAGCAGCAGCGAGGTATCAGCTTATAGGGCGTCCCCCCCTCAGGGAGCTTTATTCTGTCTCTGTATCCAGCAGCAGCGAGGTATCAGCTTATAGGGCGTCCCCCCCTCAGGGAGCTTTATTCTGTCTCTGTATCCAGCAGCAGCGAGGTATCAGCTTATAGGGCGTCCCCCCCTCAGGGGGCTTTATTCTGTCTCTGTATCCAGCAGCAGCGAGGTATCAGCTTATACGGCGTCCCCCCCTCAGGGTGCTTTATTCTGTCTCTGTATCCCGCAGCAGCAGCGAGGTAACAGCTTATAGGGCGTCCCCCCCTCAGGGAGCTTTATTCTGTGTCTGTATCCAGCAGCAGCAGCGAGGTATCAGCTTATAGGGCGTCCCCCCCTCAGGGAGCTTTATTCTGTCTCTGTATCCAGCAGCAGCGAGGTATCAGCTTATAGGGCGTCCCCCCCTCAGGGAGCTTTATTCTGTCTCTGTATCCAGCAGCAGCGAGGTATCAGCTTATAGGGCGTCCCCCCCTCAGGGAGCTTTATTCTGTCTCTGTATCCAGCAGCAGCGGGGTATCAGCTTATAGGGCGTCCCCCCCTCAGGGAGCTTTATTCTGTCTCTGTATCCAGCAGCAGCGAGGTATCAGCTTATAGGGCGTCCCCCCCTCAGGGGGCTTTATTCTGTCTCTGTATCCTGCAGCAGCGAGGTATCAGCTTATAGGGTGTCCCCCCCTCAGGGAGCTTTATTCTGTCTCTGTATCCAGCAGCAGCAGCGAGGTATCAGCTTATAGGGCGTCCCCCCCTCAGGGAGCTTTATTCTGTCTCTGTATCCAGCAGCAGCGAGGTATCAGCTTATAGGGCGTCCCCCCCTCAGGGAGCTTTATTCTGTCTCTGTATCCAGCAGCAGCGAGGTATCAGCTTATAGGGCGTCCCCCCCTCAGGGGGCTTTATTCTGTCTCTGTATCCAGCAGCAGCGAGGTATCAGCTTATAGGGCGTCCCCCCCTCAGGGAGCTTTATTCTGTCTCTGTATCCAGCAGCAGCAGCGAGGTATCAGCTTATAGGGCGTCCCCCCCTCAGGGAGCTTTATTCTGTCTCTGTATCCTGCAGCAGCGAGGTATCAGCTTATAGGGCGTCCCCCCCTCAGGGGGCTTTATTCTGTCTCTGTATCCAGCAGCAGCAGCGAGGTATCAGCTTATAGGGCGTCCCCCCCTCAGGGAGCTTTATTCTGTCTCTGTATCCTGCAGCAGCGGGGTATCAGCTTATAGGGCGTCCCCCCCTCAGGGAGCTTTATTCTGTCTCTGTATCCAGCAGCAGCGAGGTATCAGCTTATAGGGCGTCCCCCCCTCAGGGAGCTTTATTCTGTCTCTGTATCCAGCAGCAGCGAGGTATCAGCTTATAGGGCGTCCCCCCCTCAGGGAGCTTTATTCTGTCTCTGTATCCAGCAGCAGCAGCGAGGTATCAGCTTATAGGGCGTCCCCCCCTCAGGGAGCTTTATTCTGTCTCTGTATCCAGCAGCAGCGAGGTATCAGCTTATAGGGCGTCCCCCCCTCAGGGAGCTTTATTCTGTCTCTGTATCCAGCAGCAGCAGCGAGGTATCAGCTTATAGGGCGTCCCCCCCTCAGGGAGCTTTATTCTGTCTCTGTATCCTGCAGCAGCAGCGAGGTATCAGCTTATAGGGCGTCCCCCCCTCAGGGAGCTTTATTCTGTCTCTGTATCCAGCAGCAGCGAGGTATCAGCTTATAGGGCGTCCCCCCCTCAGGGAGCTTTATTCTGTCTCTGTATCCAGCAGCAGCAGCGAGGTATCAGCTTATAGGGCGTCCCCCCCTCAGGGAGCTTTATTCTGTCTCTGTATCCTGCAGCAGCGAGGTATCAGCTTATAGGGCGTCCCCCCCTCAGGGAGCTTTATTCTGTCTCTGTATCCCGCAGCAGCGAGGTATCAGCTTATAGGGCGTCCCCCCCTCAGGGAGCTTTATTCTGTCTCTGTATCCCGCAGCAGCGAGGTATCAGCTTATAGGGCGTCCCCCCTCAGGGAGCTTTATTCTGTCTCTGTATCCCGCAGCAGCGAGGTATCAGCTTATAGGGCGTCCCCCCCTCAGGGAGCTTTATTCTGTCTCTGTATCCCGCAGCAGCGAGGTATCAGCTTATAGGGCGTCCCCCCCTCAGGGAGCTTTATTCTGTCTCTGTATCCAGCAGCAGCGAGGTATCAGCTTATAGGGCGTCCCCCCCTCAGGGAGCTTTATTCTGTCTCTGTATCCAGCAGCAGCGAGGTATCAGCTTATAGGGTGTCCCCCCCTCAGGGAGCTTTATTCTGTCTCTGTATCCAGCAGCAGCGAGGTATCAGCTTATAGGGCGTCCCCCCCTCAGGGGGCTTTATTCTGTCTCTGTATCCAGCAGCAGCAGCGAGGTATCAGCTTATAGGGCGTCCCCCCCTCAGGGAGCTTTATTCTGTCTCTGTATCCAGCAGCAGCGAGGTATCAGCTTATAGGGCGTCCCCCCCTCAGGGAGCTTTATTCTGTCTCTGTATCCAGCAGCAGCGAGGTATCAGCTTATAGGGCGTCCCCCCCTCAGGGAGCTTTATTCTGTCTCTGTATCCTGCAGCAGCAGCGAGGTATCAGCTTATAGGGCGTCCCCCCCTCAGGGAGCTTTATTCTGTCTCTGTATCCAGCAGCAGCAGCGAGGTATCAGCTTATAGGGCGTCCCCCCCTCAGGGAGCTTTATTCTGTGTCTGTATCCAGCAGCAGCGAGGTATCAGCTTATAGGGCGTCCCCCCCTCAGGGAGCTTTATTCTGTCTCTGTATCCAGCAGCAGCGAGGTATCAGCTTATAGGGCGTCCCCCCCTCAGGGAGCTTTATTCTGTCTCTGTATCCAGCAGCAGCAGCGAGGTATCAGCTTATAGGGCGTCCCCCCCTCAGGGAGCTTTATTCTGTCTCTGTATCCAGCAGCAGCGAGGTATCAGCTTATAGGGCGTCCCCCCCTCAGGGAGCTTTATTCTGTCTCTGTATCCAGCAGCAGCAGCGAGGTATCAGCTTATAGGGCGTCCCCCCCTCAGGGAGCTTTATTCTGTCTCTGTATCCAGCAGCAGCGAGGTATCAGCTTATAGGGCGTCCCCCCCTCAGGGAGCTTTATTCTGTCTCTGTATCCAGCAGCAGCAGCGAGGTATCAGCTTATAGGGCGTCCCCCCCTCAGGGAGCTTTATTCTGTCTCTGTATCCAGCAGCAGCAGCGAGGTATCAGCTTATAGGGCGTCCCCCCCTCAGGGAGCTTTATTCTGTCTCTGTATCCAGCAGCAGCAGCGAGGTATCAGCTTATAGGGCGTCCCCCCCTCAGGGAGCTTTATTCTGTCTCTGTATCCAGCAGCAGCGAGGTATCAGCTTATAGGGCGTCCCCCCCTCAGGGAGCTTTATTCTGTCTCTGTATCCAGCAGCAGCGAGGTATCAGCTTATAGGGCGTCCCCCCCTCAGGGGGCTTTATTCTGTCTCTGTATCCAGCAGCAGCGAGGTATCAGCTTATAGGGCGTCCCCCCCTCAGGGAGCTTTATTCTGTCTCTGTATCCAGCAGCAGCGAGGTATCAGCTTATAGGGCGTCCCCCCCTCAGGGAGCTTTATTCTGTCTCTGTATCCAGCAGCAGCGAGGTATCAGCTTATAGGGCGTCCCCCCCTCAGGGAGCTTTATTCTGTCTCTGTATCCAGCAGCAGCAGCGAGGTATCAGCTTATAGGGCGTCCCCCCCTCAGGGTGTCCCTGGACATCCACTCCCAGCCACAGGGCACCAGGAGTAGTCCCAGCTCTTCCCTTGTCCCCCAGTGGGATAAGAGGTAACGGTTTCCCACCGCTCCCCTAAGGGAGGGCCTCAAACTGCCAGAGCCCGGGCAGCGTAGGCCTGGGTCCCGCTGTTTCCGACGCACCATCTGATGTTATCCTCCCGAGCCGGTCCCGGTCCCCCCTCCCAGCACGGCTCACTACGCGCTGTGACGCGGTAGCCGCCAGGGGATGCGAGAGAATTGTAATCCCAAGCGTCGACGCGTCACGTGATGTGGCAGTGAGCCAATGAGGAGGGGAGGCTGCGGGGAGCGGGGAGCGGGGAGGAGTGTGGGGGAATAGCAGCGATTTTAAATAAACTCTGCAGCACCAAGGAAGTCCCCCCCTGCTCCCTCCCACAGACTCTCTCCTCTTCGCGGGGGGGGGGTCCCCCTTCCGATTCCCCCCCTGCTCCCTCCCACAGACTCTCTCCTCTTCGCGGGTGGGGGGGGGGGGCCCCTTCCGATTCCCCCCCTGCTCCCTCCCACAGACTCTCTCCTCTTCGCGGGGGGGGGGGGTCCTCCTTCCGATTCCCCCCCTGCTCCCTCCCACAGACTCTCTCCTCTTCGCGGGGGGGGGGGTCCCCCTTCCGATTCCCCCCCCTGCTCCCTCCCACAGACTCTCTCCTCTTCGCGGGGGGGGGTCCTCCTTCCGATTCCCCCCCTGCTCCCTCCCACAGACTCTCTCCTCTTCGCGGGGGGGGGGGCCTCCTTCCGATTCCCCCCCTGCTCCCTCCCACAGACTCTCTCCTCTTCGCGGGGGGGGGGGGGCCTCCTTCTGATTCCCCCCCTGCTCCCTCCCACAGACTCTCTCCTCTTCGCGGGGGGGGGGGGGGGGGGGGGGGCCTCCTTCCGATTCCCCCCCTGCTCCCTCCCACAGACTCTCTCCTCTTCGCGGGGGGGGGGGGCCTCCTTCTGATTCCCCCCCTGCTCCCTCCCACAGACTCTCTCCTCTTCGCGAGGGGGGGGGGGCCTCCTTCTGATTCCCCCCCTGCTCCCTCCCACAGACTCTCTCCTCTTCGCGGGGGGGGGGGCCTCCTTCCGATTCCCCCCTGCTCCCTCCCACAGACTCTCTCCTCTTCGCGGGGGGGGGGGTCCCCCTTCCGATTCCCCCCCTGCTCCCTCCCACAGACTCTCTCCTCTTCGCGGGGGGGGGGGGTCCCCCTTCCGATTCCCCCCCCTGCTCCCTCCCACAGACTCTCTCCTCTTCGCGGGGGGGGGTCCTCCTTCCGATTCCCCCCCTGCTCCCTCCCACAGACTCTCTCCTCTTCGCGGGGGGGGGGCCTCCTTCCGATTCCCCCCCTGCTCCCTCCCACAGACTCTCTCCTCTTCGCGGGGGGGGGGGGTCCCCCTTCCGATTCCCCCCCTGCTCCCTCCCACAGACTCTCTCCTCTTCGCGGGGGGGGGGGGGTCCCCCTTCCGATTCCCCCCCCTGCTCCCTCCCACAGACTCTCTCCTCTTCGCGGGGGGGGGTCCTCCTTCCGATTCCCCCCCTGCTCCCTCCCACAGACTCTCTCCTCTTCGCGGGGGGGGGGGGCCTCCTTCCGATTCCCCCCCTGCTCCCTCCCACAGACTCTCTCCTCTTCGCGGGGGGGGGGGGCCTCCTTCTGATTCCCCCCCTGCTCCCTCCCACAGACTCTCTCCTCTTCGCGGGGGGGGGGGGGGGGGGGGGCCTCCTTCCGATTCCCCCCCTGCTCCCTCCCACAGACTCTCTCCTCTTCGCGGGGGGGGGGGGCCTCCTTCTGATTCCCCCCCTGCTCCCTCCCACAGACTCTCTCCTCTTCGCGAGGGGGGGGGGGCCTCCTTCTGATTCCCCCCCTGCTCCCTCCCACAGACTCTCTCCTCTTCGCGGGGGGGGGGGCCTCCTTCCGATTCCCCCCCTGCTCCCTCCCACAGACTCTCTCCTCTTCGCGGGGGGGGGGGTCCCCCTTCCGATTCCCCCCCTGCTCCCTCCCACAGACTCTCTCCTCTTCGCGGGGGGGGGTCCCCCTTCCGATTCCCCCCCCTGCTCCCTCCCACAGACTCTCTCCTCTTCGCGGGGGGGGGGGTCCCCCTTCCGATTCCCCCCCTGCTCCCTCCCACAGACTCTCTCCTCTTCGCGGGGGGGGGGGGGTCCCCCTTCCGATTCCCCCCCTGCTCCCTCCCACAGACTCTCTCCTCTTCGCGGGGGGGGGGGGGTCCCCCTTCCGATTCCCCCCCTGCTCCCTCCCACAGACTCTCTCCTCTTCGCGGGGGGGGGGTCCCCCTTCCGATTCCCCCCCCTGCTCCCTCCCACAGACTCTCCTCTTCGCGGGGGGGGGGGATCCTCCTTCCGATTCCCCCCCTGCTCCCTCCCACAGACTCTCTCCTCTTCGCGGGTGGGGGGGGGGGTCCTCCTTCCGATTCCCCCCCTGCTCCCTCCCACAGACTCTCCTCTTCGCGGGGGGGGGGGGGATCCTCCTTCCGATTCCCCCCCTGCTCCCTCCCACAGACTCTCTCCTCTTCGCGGGTGGGGGGGGGGGGTCCTCCTTCCGATTCCCCCCCCTGCTCCCTCCCACAGACTCTCTCCTCTTCGCGGGGGGGGGGGGGGTCCCCCTTCCGATTCCCCCCCTGCTCCCTCCCACAGACTCTCTCCTCTTCGCGGGGGGGGGGGTCCCCCTTCCCCCTCCCACAGACTCTCCTCTTCGCGGGGGGGGGGTCCCCCTTCCGATTCCCCCCCCTGCTCCCTCCCACAGACTCTCCTCTTCGCGGGGGGGGGTCCCCCTTCCGATTCCCCCCCTGCTCCCTCCCACAGACTCTCTCCTCTTCGCGGGGGGGGGGATCCTCCTTCTGATTCCCCCCCTGCTCCCTCCCACAGACTCTCTCCTCTTCGCGGGTGGGGGGGGGGTCCTCCTTCCGATTCCCCTCCCTGCTCCCTCCCACAGACTCTCTCCTCTTCGCGGGGGGGGGGGTCCCCCTTCCCCCTCCCACAGACTCTCCTCTTCGCGGGGGGGGGTCCCCCTTCCGATTCCCCCCCCTGCTCCCTCCCACAGACTCTCCTCTTCGCGGGGGGGGGTCCCCCTTCCGATTCCCCCCCTGCTCCCTCCCACAGACTCTCTCCTCTTCGCGGGGGGGGGGGGGGGTGCCATTGTACGCGCTGCTCATGTACTGCGGGACAATGTCAGCACCTAAGTATTGGGTTGAAGGCCCCCCTAGCAGTGACGGGGTTAATTCGCCTGCCGAGCTGTGTCAGCGATCCCCCTTCCGATTCCCCCCCTGCTCCGATTCCCCAGGCTCCGATTCACCCCCTCGTGTGTATTTGTGAGTGCCTGAGTGCCTGTCTGTGTGTGTGGGTGCGTGAGTGCCTGTCTGTGTGTGTGAGTGCCTGTCTGTGTGTGTGAGTGCGTGAGTGCCTGTCTGTGTGTGTGAGTGCCTGAGTGCCTGTGTGTGTGTGTGTGTGTGTGCTTGAGTGCCTGTCTGTGTGTGTGAGTGCCTGTCTGTGTGTGTGAGTGCCTGTCTGTCTGTGTGTGTGAGTGCGTGAGTGCCTGTCTGTGTGTGTGAGTGAGTGCCTGTCTGTGTGTGTGCCTGTCTGTCTGTGTGTGTGAGTGCGTGAGTGCCTGTCTGTGTGTGTGTGTGTGTGTGTGTGTGTGTGTGTGTGTGTGTGTGTGTGTGTGTGTGTGTGTGTGTGTGTGTGTGTGTGTGCCTGAGTGCCTGTCTGTGTGTGTGAGTGCGTGAGTGCCTGTCTGTGTGTGTGAGTGCGTGAGTGCCTGTCTGTGTGTGTGAGTGCCTGTCTGTGTGTGTGCCTGAGTGCCTGTCTGTGTGTATGAGTGCGTGAGTGCCTGTCTGTGTGTGTGAGTGCCTGAGTGCCTGTCTGTGTGTGTGAGTGCCTGTCTGTGTGTGTGAGTGCCTGAGTGCCTGTCTGTGTGTGTGTGTGTGTGTGTGTGTGTGTGTGTGTGTGTGTGTGTGTGTGTGTGTGTGTGTGTGTGTGTGTGTGTGTGTGTGTGTGTGTGTCTGAGTGCCTGTCTGTGTGTGTGAGTGCCTGTCTGTGTGTGTGTGTGTGTGTGTGTGTGCCTGAGTGCCTGTCTGTGTGTGTGAGTGCGTGAGTGCCTGTCTGTCTGTGTGCCTATCTGTCTGTGTGTGTGAGTGCGTGAGTGCCTGTCTGTGTGTGTGAGTGCGTGAGTGCCTGTCTGTGTATGTGAGTGCGTGAGTGCCTGTCTGTGTGTGTGAGTGCGTGAGTGCCTGTCTGTGTGTGTGAGTGCGTGAGTGCCTGTCTGTGTGTGTGAGTGCCTGTCTGTGTGTGTGTGTGTGTGCCTGAGTGCCTGTCTGTGTGTGTGAGTGCCTGTCTGTGTGTGTGTGTGCCTGAGTGCCTGTCTGTGTGTGTGAGTGCGTGAGTGCCTGTGTGAGTGCCTGTCTGTGTGTGTGAGTGAGTGCCTGTCTGTGTGTGTGAGTGCCTGAGTGCCTGTCTGTGTGTGTGAGTGCCTGAGTGCCTGTCTGTGTGTGTGTGTGCCTGAGTGCCTGTCTGTGTTTGTGAGTGCCTGTCTGTGTGTGTGTGTGTGTGTGCCTGAGTGCCTGTCTGTGTGTGTGAGTGCGTGAGTGCCTGTCTGTGTGTGTGAGTGCCTGAGTGCCTGTCTGTGTGTGTGAGTGCGTGAGTGCCTGTCTGTGTGTGTGTGTGCCTGAGTGCCTGTCTATGTGTGTGAGTGCGTGAGTGCCTGTGTGTGAGTGCGTGAGTGCCTGTCTGTGTGTGTGTGTGTGTGTGCCTGAGTGCCTGTCTGTCTGTGTGTCTGAGTGCCTGTCTGTGTGCCTGAGTGCCTGTCTGTGTGCCTGTGTGCCTGTCTGTGTGTGTGCCTGTGTGCCTGTCTGTGTGTGTGCCTGTGTGCCTGTGTGCCTGTCTGTGTGTGTGCCTGAGTGCGTGTGTGCCTGAGTACCTGTCTGTGTGTGTGCCTGTGTGCCTGTCTGTGTGTGTGCGTGTGTGCCTGAGTGCCTGTCTGTGTGTGTGCCTGTGTGCCTGTCTGTGTGTGTGCCTGTGTGCCTGTGTGCCTGAGTGCGTGTGTGCCTGAGTGCCTGTCTGTGTGTGTGCCTGTGTGCCTGAGTGCCTGTCTGTGTGTGTGCCTGAGTGCCTGTCTGTGTGTGTGCCTGAGTGCCTGTCTGTGTGTGTGCCTGAGTGCCTGTCTGTGTGTGTGCCTGAGTGCCTGTCTGTGTGCCTGTGTGCCTGTCTGTGTGTGTGCCTGTGTGCCTGAGTGCGTGTGTGCCTGAGTGCCTGTCTGTGTGTGTGCCTGAGTGCCTGTGTGCCTGAGTGCGTGTGTGCCTGAGTGCCTGTCTGTGTGTGTGCGTGTGTGCCTGAGTGCCTGTCTGTGTGTGTGCCTGTGTGCCTGAGTGCGTGTGTGCCTGAGTGCCTGTCTGTGTGTGTGCGTGTGTGCCTGAGTGCCTGTGTGCGTGTGTGCCTGTGTGCCTGAGTGCGTGTGTGCCTGAGTGCCTGTCTGTGCCCCCCCAACCGTTTTGTCCACGCCCCTCCTCCCCCCCGCGCCAGAAAAAGTTTCCTGCAGACGGCAGATCGCGGTGCAGTGAGTTGCACGCGCCGCCGACAAGCAGGACAGCCGTGCGGACGCGTGCAGCGGGGCCTTAGCCTTAGGTAGGGTGACCCGGCCTCTCACTCACGGTAGAGGCAGACTGGCTAAATCAGGAAGTACAATGCATTAAGTACAGATCCAGTAAGCACCGCCCCTGTGCCTCTGATTGGACACAAGGCCTGATGACACTACCTTCCCTGACTCACTGCTCCTGGCAACCCACCTTTACCAGGCTTTACTGCCAGGAGGAGGACAGAATAATAGCCAAACATCAGGGCTACACATACGTGTGTGGGGACACCTGAAGGAGAGGAGGAGCTAACTGCACACGTGAGGGGAGGAGCTAACTGCACACGTGAGGGGAGGAGCTAACTGCACACGTGAGGGGAGGAGCTAACGATGTACGTGTGTTGGGAAGCGGCTAACTACATACACACGTGGGGGGGGGGGAGCTCTCTGTAAATCTATGTGAAGGGGGGATAGCTTGCTACAGCACTGTGTGAGGTGTGCGTAACATGTGTAACACGTGTGTGGGGTGCGTGTAACACGTTTGAGGTGATTAGTAGAAGATAAATAGGTAAAGCATATTATACATATGTAATGATGTTGCGAAGTGTGTTACATGTGTGTTTATGATGTAGTGTCACCTTGCACATTTGGGATATCATTTATGAAGATGTGTTGTGTGTTACATGCGTGTTATCTATAATAGTGTTACACGTGTAAAGATTGTATGTTAAATGCGTGATGATGCAGAGTTGCATGTTAAATATTTGTTGTGATGTAGTGTTGTGTGGAACATGTGTGTTCAATGTATTGAGTTTCATGTGTGTGATGCTACATGTGTTGCATGTTACACACGTGTGATAATGCAGTGTTACCCACAGCCTGGTATTTTTACCAGTATCACCTGCTCCTGAATTTCACCCGCCCGCGCCCCGCACACGCACACGCACACGCACACAGACCCTTCTTCTGGATGTTTGTGGACAGCCTGACGCTGGATGAGGAGGAGAGACGCGCAGCAACGCAGAAATACTTCAAGGTATCAGACCGCACTACACGCACAGCATCCTGTACTACTCACTCCCACTACATGCACAGCATCCTGTACTACTCACTCCCACTACACGCACAGCATCCTGTACTAATCACTCCCACTACATGCACAGCATCCTGTACTACTCACTCCCACTACATGCACAGCATCCTGTACTACTCACTCCCACTACACGCACAGCATCCTGTACTACTCACTCCCACTACATGCACAGCATCCTGTACTACTCACTCCCACTACACGCACAGCATCCTGTACTACTCACACCCACTACACGCACAGCATCCTGTACTACTCACTCCCACTACATGCACAGCATCCTGTACTACTCACTCCCACTACACGCACAGCATCCTGTACTAATCACTCCCACTACATGCACAGCATCCTGTACTACTCACTCCCACTACATGCACAGCATCCTGTACTACTCACTCCCACTACACGCACAGCATCCTGTACTACTCACTCCCACTACATGCACAGCATCCTGTACTACTCACTCCCACTACACGCACAGCATCCTGTACTACTCACACCCACTACACGCACAGCATCCTGTACTACTCACTCCCACTACACGCGCAGCATCCTGTACTACTCACTCCCACTACACGCACAGCATCCTGTACTAATCACTCCCACTACACGCGCAGCATCCTGTACTAATCACTCCCACTACACGCGCAGCATCCTGTACTACTCACTCCCACTACACGCACCGCATCCTGTACTACTCACTCCCACTACACGCACAGCATCCTGTACTAATCACACCCACTACACCCGCAGCATCCTGTACTAATCACTCCCACTACACGTGCAGCATCCTGTACTACTAACTCCCACTACACGCACAGTATCCTGTACTACTCACTCCCACTGCACGCACAGCATCCTGTACTAATCACTCCCACTACACCCGCAGTATCCTGTACTAATCACTCCCACTACACGCACAGTATCCTGTACTAATCACTCCCACTACACGCACAGTATCCTGTACTACTCACTCCCACTACATGCACAGTATCCTGTACTAATCACTCCCACTACACGCACAGTATCCTGTACTACTCACTCCCACCGCACGCACAGCATCCTGTACTAATCACTCCCACTACACGCACAGTATCCTGTACTACTTACTCCAACTGCACGCACAGCATCCTGCACTAATCACTCCCACTACACGCACAGCATCCTGTACTAATCACTCCCACTACACCCGCAGTATCCTGTACTAATCACTCCCACTACACGCACAGTATCCTGTACTACTCACTCCCACTTCATGCACAGTATCCTGTACTACTCACTCCCACTACACGCGCAGTATCCTGTACTAATCACTCCCACTACACGCGCAGCATCCTGTACTAATCACTCCCACTGCACGCACAGCATCCTGTACTAATCACTCCCACTGCACGCACAGTATCCTGTACTACTCACTCCCACTACACGCGCAGCATCCTGTACTAATCACTCCCACTGCACGCACAGTATCCTGTACTAATCACTCCCACTACACGCACAGTATCCTGTACTAATCACTCCCACTACACGCACAGTATCCTGTACTACTCACTCCCACTACACACACAGCATCCTGTACTAATCACTCCCACTACACGCACAGCATCCTGTACTAATCACTCCCACTACACCCGCAGTATCCTGTACTAATCACTCCCACTACACGCACAGCATCCTGTACTACTCACTCCCACTGCACGCACAGCATCCTGTACTAATCACTCCCACTACACGCACAGTATCCTGTACTACTTACTCCCACTGCACGCACAGCATCCTGCACTAATCACTCCCACTACACGCACAGTATCCTGTACTAATCACGCCCACTACACCCGCAGCATCCTGTACTAATCACTCCCACTACACGCACAGTATCCTGTACTACTCACTCCCACTACACGCACAGCATCCTGTACTAATCACTCCCACTACACGCACAGCATCCTGTACTAATCACTCCCACTACATGCACAGCATCCTGTACTAATCACTCCCACTGCACGCACAGCATCCTGTACTAATCACTCCCACTGCACGCACAGTATCCTGTACTACTCACTCCCACTACACGCACAGTATCCTGTACTAATCACTCCCACTACACGCACAGTATCCTGTACTACTCACTCCCACTACACACACAGCATCCTGTACTAATCACTCCCACTACACGCACAGCATCCTGTACTAATCACTCCCACTACACCCGCAGTATCCTGTACTAATCACTCCCACTACACGCACAGTATCCTGTACTACTCACTCCCACTGCACGCACAGCATCCTGTACTAATCACTCCCACTACACGCACAGTATCCTGTACTACTTACTCCCACTGCACGCACAGCATCCTGCACTAATCACTCCCACTACACGCACAGTATCCTGTACTAATCACGCCCACTACACCCGCAGCATCCTGTACTACTCACTCCCACTACACGCACAGCATCCTGTACTAATCACTCCCACTACACGCACAGCATCCTGTACTAATCACTCCCACTACATGCACAGCATCCTGTACTAATCACTCCCACTACATGCACAGCATCCTGTACTAATCACTCCCACTACACGCACAGTATCCTGTACTACTCACTCCCACCGCACGCACAGCATCCTGTACTAATCACTCCCACTACACGCACAGTATCCTGTACTACTTACTCCAACTGCACGCACAGCATCCTGCACTAATCACTCCCACTACACGCGCAGCATCCTGTACTACTCACTCCCACTACACGCACAGCATCCTGTACTAATCACTCCCACTACACGCGCAGCATCCTGTACTAATCACTCCCACTACACGCGCAGCATCCTGTACTACTCACTCCCACTACACGCACCGCATCCTGTACTACTCACTCCCACTACACGCACAGCATCCTGTACTAATCACACCCACTACACCCGCAGCATCCTGTACTAATCACTCCCACTACACGCGCAGCATCCTGTACTACTAACTCCCACTACACGCACAGTATCCTGTACTACTCACTCCCACTGCACGCACAGCATCCTGTACTAATCACTCCCACTACACCCGCAGCATCCTGTACTAATCACTCCCACTACACGCACAGTATCCTGTACTAATCACTCCCACTACACGCACAGTATCCTGTACTACTCACTCCCACTACATGCACAGTATCCTGTACTAATCACTCCCACTACACGCACAGTATCCTGTACTACTCACTCCCACCGCACGCACAGCATCCTGTACTAATCACTCCCACTACACGCACAGTATCCTGTACTACTTACTCCAACTGCACGCACAGCATCCTGCACTAATCACTCCCACTACACGCACACATCCTGTACTAATCACTCCCACTACACCCGCAGCATCCTGTACTAATCACTCCCACTACACGCACAGTATCCTGTACTACTCACTCCCACTTCATGCACAGTATCCTGTACTACTCACTCCCACTGCACGCGCAGCATCCTGTACTACTCACTCCCACTGCACGCACAGCATCCTGTACTAATCACTCCCACTACACGCACAGTATCCTGTACTAATCACTCCCACTACACGCACAGTATCCTGTACTAATCACTCCCACTACACGCACAGCATCCTGTACTACTCACTCCCACTGCACGCGCAGCATCCTGTACTAATCACTCCCACTGCACGCACAGGATCCTGTACTAATCACTCCCACTACACGCACAGCATCCTGTGCTACTCACTCCCACTACACGCACAGCATCCTGTACTACTCACTCCCACTGCACGCGCAGCATCCTGTACTAATCACTCCCACTGCACGCGCAGCATCCTGTACTACTCACTCCCACTGCACGCACAGCATCCTGTACTAATCACTCCCACTACACGCACAGCATCCTGTACTAATCACTCCCACTACACGCACAGTATCCTGTACTAATCACTCCCACTACACGCACAGCATCCTGTACTACTCACTCCCACTGCACGCGCAGCATCCTGTACTAATCACTCCCACTGCACGCACAGCATCCTGTACTAATCACTCCCACTGCACGCACAGGATCCTGTACTAATCACTCCCACTACACGCACAGTATCCTGTGCTACTCACTCCCACTACACGCGCAGCATCCTGTACTAATCACTCCCACTACACGCACAGCATCCTGTACTAACTCCCACTACACGCACAGTATCCTGTACTAATCACTCCCACTACACGCGCCTCATCCTGTACTAATCACTCCCACTACACGCACAGCATCCTGTATTAATCACTCCCACTGCACGCGCAGCATCCTGTACTACTCACTCCCACTACACGCACAGTATCCTGTGCTACTCACTACACACACAGCATCCTGTACTGCTCACTCCCACTACACGCACAGCATCCTGTACTAATCACTCCCACTACACGCGCAGCATCCTGTACTAATCACTCCCACTACACGCACAGCATCCTGTACTAATCACTCCCACTACACGCGCATTATCCTGTACTACTCACTCCCACTACACGCACAGTATCCTGTACTACTCACTCCCACTTCACGCACAGCATCCTGTACTAATCACTCCCACTACACGCACAGTATCCTGTACTAATCACTCCCACTACACGCACAGAATCCTGTACTAATCACTCCCACTACACGTGCAGCATCCTGTACTACTCACTCCCACTACACGCGCAGTATCCTGTACTACTCACTCCCACTACACACACCACATCCTGTACTAATCACTCCCACTGCACGCACAGCATCCTGTACTACTCACTCCCACTACACGCACAGTATCCTGTACTACTCACTCCCACTACACGCACAGCATCCTGTACTAATCACTCCCACTACACGCGCAGCATCCTGTACTACTCACTCCCACTACACGCACAGTATCCTGTACTACTTACTCCCACTGCACGCACAGCATCCTGCACTAATCACTCCCACTGCACGCACAGCATCCTGTACTACTCACTCCCACTACACGCACAGTATCCTGTACTAATCACTCCCACTACACGCGCAGCATCCTGTACTACTCACTCCCACTACACGCACAGTATCCTGTACTACTCACTCCCACTACACGCGCAGCATCCTGTACTAATCACTCCCACTGCACGCGCAGCATCCTGTACTAATCACTCTCACTACACGCACAGTATCCTGTACTAATCACTCCCACTACACGCGCAGCATCCTGTACTACTCACTCCCACTGCACGCACAGCATCCTGTACTACTCACTCCCACTACACGCACAGTATCCTGTACTACTCACTCCCACTACACGCACAGTATCCTGTACTAATCACTCCCACTACACGCGCAGCATCCTGTACTAATCACTCCCACTACACGCACAGCATCCTGTACTACTCACTCCCACTACACGCACAGTAACCTGTACTACTCACTCCCACTACACGCACAGTATCCTGTACTAATCACTCCCACTACACGCGCAGCATCCTGTACTACTCACTCCCACTGCACGCGCAGCATCCTGTACTACTCACTCCCACTGCACGCGCAGCATCCTGTACTACTCACTCCCACTGCACGCACAGCATCCTGTACTAATCACTCCCACTACACGCACAGTATCCTGTACTAATCACTCCCACTACACGCACAGTATCCTGTACTAATCACTCCCACTACACGCACAGGATCCTGTACTACTCACTCCCACTGCACGCGCAGCATCCTGTACTAATCACTCCCACTGCACGCACAGGATCCTGTACTAATCACTCCCACTACACGCACAGCATCCTGTGCTACTCACTCCCACTACACGCACAGCATCCTGTACTACTCACTCCCACTGCACGCGCAGCATCCTGTACTAATCACTCCCACTGCACGCGCAGCATCCTGTACTACTCACTCCCACTGCACGCACAGCATCCTGTACTAATCACTCCCACTACACGCACAGCATCCTGTACTAATCACTCCCACTACACGCACAGTATCCTGTACTAATCACTCCCACTACACGCACAGCATCCTGTACTACTCACTCCCACTGCACGCGCAGCATCCTGTACTACTCACTCCCACTGCACGCGCAGCATCCTGTACTAATCACTCCCACTGCACGCACAGGATCCTGTACTAATCACTCCCACTACACGCACAGCATCCTGTGCTACTCACTCCCACTACACGCACAGCATCCTGTACTACTCACTCCCACTGCACGCGCAGCATCCTGTACTAATCACTCCCACTGCACGCGCAGCATCCTGTACTACTCACTCCCACTGCACGCACAGCATCCTGTACTAATCACTCCCACTACACGCACAGTATCCTGTACTAATCACTCCCACTACACGCACAGTATCCTGTACTAATCACTCCCACTACACGCACAGCATCCTGTACTACTCACTCCCACTACACGCGCAGCATCCTGTACTAATCACTCCCACTACACGCACAGCATCCTGTACTAACTCCCACTACACGCACAGTATCCTGTACTAATCACTCCCACTACACGCGCCTCATCCTGTACTAATCACTCCCACTACACGCACAGCATCCTGTATTAATCACTCCCACTGCACGCGCAGCATCCTGTACTACTCACTCCCACTACACGCACAGTATCCTGTACTAATCACTCCCACTACACGCACAGTATCCTGTACTAATCACTCCCACTACACGCGCAGCATCCTGTACTAATCACTCCCACTACACGCACAGCATCCTGTACTAATCACTCCCACTACACGCGCAGCATCCTGTACTAATCACTCCCACTACACGCACAGCATCCTGTACTAATCACTCCCACTACACGCGCATTATCCTGTACTACTCACTCCCACTACACGCACAGTATCCTGTACTACTCACTCCCACTTCACGCACAGCATCCTGTACTAATCACTCCCACTACACGCACAGTATCCTGTACTAATCACTCCCACTACACGCACAGAATCCTGTACTAATCACTCCCACTACACGTGCAGCATCCTGTACTACTCACTCCCACTACACGCGCAGTATCCTGTACTACTCACTCCCACTACACACACCACATCCTGTACTAATCACTCCCACTGCACGCACAGCATCCTGTACTACTCACTCCCACTACACGCACAGTATCCTGTACTACTCACTCCCACTACACGCACAGCATCCTGTACTAATCACTCCCACTACACGAGCAGCATCCTGTACTACTCACTCCCACTACACGCACAGTATCCTGTACTACTTACTCCCACTGCACGCACAGCATCCTGCACTAATCACTCCCACTGCACGCACAGCATCCTGTACTACTCACTCCCACTACACGCACAGTATCCTGTACTAATCACTCCCACTACACGCGCAGCATCCTGTACTACTCACTCCCACTACACGCACAGTATCCTGTACTACTCACTCCCACTACACGCGCAGCATCCTGTACTAATCACTCCCACTGCACGCGCAGCATCCTGTACTAATCACTCTCACTACACGCACAGTATCCTGTACTAATCACTCCCACTACACGCGCAGCATCCTGTACTACTCACTCCCACTGCATGCACAGAATCCTGTACTACTCACTCCCACTACACGCACAGTATCCTGTACTAATCACTCCCACTACACGCGCAGCATCCTGTACTACTCACTCCCACTACACGCACAGTATCCTGTACTAATCACTCCCACTGCACGCACAGTATCCTGTACTACTCACTCCCACTACACGCGCAGCATCCTGTACTAATCACTCCCACTACACGCTCTGTATCCAGTACTACTCACTCCCACTACACGCACAGTATCCTGTACTACTCACTCCCACTGCACGCGCAGCATCCTGTACTAATCACTCCCACTGCACGCGCAGCATCCTGTACTAATCACTCCCTCTACACGCACAGTATCCTGTACTACTCACTCCCACTGCACGCACAGTATCCTGTACTACTCACTCCCACTACACGCGCAGCATCCTGTACTAATCACTCCCACTACACGCACAGTATCCTGTACTAATCACTCCCACTACACGCACAGTATCCTGTACTAATCACTCCCACTACACGCACAGTATCCTGTACTAATCACTCCCACTACACGCACAGTATCCTGTACTAATCACTCCCACTACACGCGCAGCATCCTGTACTACTCACTCCCACTGCACGCACAGCATCCTGTACTACTCACTCCCACTACACGCACAGTATCCTGTACTAATCACTCCCACTACACGCGCAGCATCCTGTACTACTCACTCCCACTACACGCACAGTATCCTGTACTACTCACTCCCACTACACGCGCAGTATCCTGTACTAATCACTCCCACTACACGCACAGTATCCTGTACTAATCACTCCCACTACACACACAGTATCCTGTACTAATCACTCCCACTGCACGCACAGCATCCTGTACTAATCACTCCCACTACACGCACAGTATCCTGTACTAATCACTCCCACTACACGCACAGTATCCTGTACTAATCACTCCCACTACACGCACAGCATCCTGTACTACTCACTCCCACTGCACGCACAGTATCCTGTACTAATCACTCCCACTGCACGCGCAGCATCCTGTACTAATCACTCCCACTACACGCGCAGCATCCTGTACTAATCACTCCCACTACACGCACAGCATCCTGTACTACTCACTCCCACTGCACGCGCTCATCCTGTACTAATCACTCCCACTGCACGCGCAGCATCCTGTACTAATCACTCCCACTACACGCACAGCATCCTGTACTAACTCCCACTACACCCGCAGTATCCTGTACTACTCGCATAGCGTCGCTTCTCTCAGACAGATCCCGTGGTTGTGTGCGATACACAGGATGCGACCCTCAGGAGCAAAGTAATTGTGTGGAGTAACATCCCTTCCCTGCGGAGGTGAGGACACCCCATTCCCACACATACCGCTAATACTCTAATACCCGAGAGACACAGACCGCTAATACTCTAATACCCGAGAGACACAGACCGCTAATACTCTAATACCCGAGAGACACAGACCGCTAATACCCGAGAGACACAGACCGCTAATACTCTAATACCCGAGAGACACAGACCGCTAATACTCTAATACCCGAGAGACACAGACCGCTAATACCCGAGAGACACAGACCGCTAATTCTCTAATTCCCGAGAGACACAGACCGCTAATACCCAAGAGACACAGACCGCTAATACACTAATACCCGAGAGACACAGACCACTAATACTCTAATACCCGAGAGAGACAGACCGCTAATACTCGAGAGACACAGACCGCTAATACCCAAGAATCAGACTGCTAATACTCTAATACCCCGCAGAAGCATACCTAATACTAAAAAAACCAAAACACGGATCTGTAATATTCTGCGATCCCAGAGACCCCTTATATTCTTACACCTACATACTCGCACTCCTAATGCTTTAGTACTCCAGATCCTCAGAACCCTGTTACCCTGGTACTCCCGCCACCCCCCCTCAGCGCAGTCTCTTTGCAGTAAGTACACGGATGCGGGAGGAGACCCTTTCGTGGCCGCTCGTCCCCAGCGCAGGCCCCCCTGCAGACGGGAGACCCCCGCTGTGCTGAAGAAATACTTCTGTTCTCTACGAGAATACTTCCAGAGCGCACGTTACCTGTGAGCAGCGCCCCCGGTGGGCGCAAGTTACAGAGTTTTCTGTCCGCGCACGTTACCTGTGATGTTTTGTTCTTTTTTTGATGGTGGTATTATTTTGAGTAATAATGTTATTACTTTTCTATACAATGCGTGTGGTTTGTTTATATTAGAGTATTGTAATAATTCTATAAATAAAAAGACAATTACAGCGCCTATATACAATCTATAAGCGAATCTAAAGTGCAATATGTGCAAAATAATGTCTCAGCTCAAGTGATGGATAATACAAAAATACTAATTTAAAGGGAAAATGGCGCACTAATTACACCCGGTGTAAGGAGCGGAGACAGGAGTCACACAAACAGTTATCAGGACGAGACAAACACACTAACACACTACACCAAACAACGACAATACAAGACAGTGTGACACAAAGGGAGAACGATCAGGGCGTGAGAAGGGGACAGGTGGGAAGGGAGAAACTGGGGAACAGGTGGGAAGGGAGAAACGGGGACAGTTGGGAAGGGAGCAACTGGGGGACAGGTGAGAAGGGAGAAACTGGGGAACAAGTGGGAAGGTAGAAACTGGGGAACAGGTGGGAAGGGAGAAACTGGGGAACAGGTGGGAAGGGAGCAACTGGGGGACAGGTGGGAAGGGAGAAACTGGGGGACAGGTGGGAAGGGAGAAACTGGGGAACAGGTGGGAAGGGAGAAACTGGGGGACAGGTGAGAAGGGAGAAACTGGGGAACAGGTGGGAAGGGAGAAACTGGGGAACAGGTGGGAAGGGAGAAACTGGGGAACAGGTGGGAAGGGAGAAACTGGGGAACAGGTGGGAAGGGAGAAACTGGGGGACAGGTGAGAAGGGAGAAACTGGGGAACAGGCGGGAAGGGAGAAACTGGGGGACAGGTGAGAAGGGAGAAACTGGGGAACAGGCGGGAAGGGAGAAACTGGGGGACAGGCGGGAAGGGAGAAACTGGGGAACAGGCGAGAAGGGAGAAACTGGGGGACAGGCGAGAAGGGAGAAACTGGGGGACAGGCGAGAAGGGAGAAACTGGGGAACAGGCGGGAAGGGAGAAACTGGGGAACAGGCGGGAAGGGAGAAACTGGGGAACAGGCGAGAAGGGAGAAACTGGGGGACAGGCGAGAAGGGAGAAACTGGGGGACAGGCGAGAAGGGAGAAACTGGGGAACAGGCGGGAAGGGAGAAACTGGGGAACAGGCGGGAAGGGAGAAACTGGGGAACAGGTGGGAAGGGAGAAACTGGGGAACAGGTGGGAAGGGAGAAACTGGGGAACAGGTGGGAAGGGAGAAACTGGGGAACAGGGGGGAAGGGAGAAACTGGGGAACAGGGGGGAAGGGAGAAACGGGAACAGGTGAGAAGGGAAACTGGGGGATAGGTGGGAAGGGAGAAACTGGGGAACAGGTGAGAAGGGAAACTGGGGAACAGGTGGGAAGGGAGAAACTGGGGAACAGGTGGGAAGGGAAACTGGGGAACAGGTGGGAAGGGAGAAACTGGGGAACAGGTGAGAAGGGAGAAACTGGGGAACAGGTGGGAAGGGAGAGACTGGGGAACAGGCGGGAAGGGAAAAACTGGGGACCAGGCGGGAAGAGAAACTGGGAAAAGGGCGGGAAGGGAAACTGGGGAACGGGTGGGAAGGGAGAAACGGGAACAGGCGGGAAGGGAGAAACTGGGGAACAGGTGGGAAGGGAGAAACTGGGGAACAGGTGAGAAGGGAGAAACTGGGGAACAGGTGGGAAGGGAAACTGGGGAACAGGTGGGAAGGGAGAAACTGGGGAACAGGTGGGAAGGGAGAAACTGGGGAACAGGTGGGAAGGGAAACTGGGGAACAGGTGAGAAGGGAGAAACTGGGGGACAGGTGGGAAGGGAGAAACTGGGGAACAGGTGAGAAGGGAAACTGGGGAACAGGTGGGAAGGGAGAAACTGGGGAACAGATGGGAAGGGAGAAACTGGGGAACAGGTGGGAAAGGAAACTGGGGAACAGGCGGGAAGGGAGAAACTGGGGAACAGGTGAGAAGGGAGAAACTGGGGAACAGGTGGGAAGGGAGAGACTAGGGAACAGGTGGGAAGGTAGAAACTGGGGAACAGGTGGGAAGGGAGAAACTGGGGAACAGGCGGGAAGGGAAAAACGGGACCAGGTGGGAAGAGAAACTGGGGAAAGGGCGGGAAGGGAAACTGGGGAACGGGCGGGAAGGGAGAAACTGGGGAACAGGCGGGAAGGGAGAAACTGGGGAACAGGTGGGAAGGGAGAAACTGGGGAACAGGTGAGAAGGGAGAAACTGGGGAACAGGTGGGAAGGGAAACTGGGGAACAGGTGGGAAGGGAGAAACTGGGGAACAGGTGGGAAGGGAGAAACTGGGGAACAGGTGGGAAGGGGAACAGGTGAGAAGGGAGAAACTGGGGGACAGGTGAGAAGAGAGAAACTGGGGACCAGGTGGGAAGGGAGAAACTGGGGAACAGGTGGGAAGGGAGAAACTGGGGAACAGGTGGGAAGGGAGAAACTGGGGACCAGGTGGGAAGGGAGAAACTGGGGAACAGGTGGGAAGGGAGAAACTGGGGAACAGGTGGGAAGGGAGAAACTGGGGAACAGGTGGGAAGGGAGAAACTGGGGAACAGGTGGGAAGGCAGAAACTGGGGAACAGGTGGGAAGGGAGAAACTGGGGAACAGGTGGGAAGGGAGAACTGGGGAACAGGGGGGAAGGGAGAAACGGGAACAGGTGAGAAGGGAAACTGGGGGACAGGTGGGAAGGGAGAAACTGGGGGACAGATGGGAAGGGAGAAACTGGGGAACAGGTGAGAAGGGAAACAGGAACAGGTGGGAAGGGAGAAACTGGGGAACAGGTGGGAAGGGAGAAACTGGGGAACAGATGGGAAGGGAAACTGGGGAACAGGTGGGAAGGGAGAAACTGGGGAACAGGTGGGAAGGGAGAGACTAGGGAACAGGTGGGAAGGGAGAAACTGGGGAACAGGTGGGAAGGGAGAAACTGGGGAACAGGTGGGAAGGGAGAAACTGGGGAACAGGTGGGAAGGGAAAAACTGGGGACCAGGTGGGAAGAGAAACTGGGGAAAGGGCTGGAAGGGAAACTGGGGAACGGGTGGGAAGGGAGAAACTGGGGAACAGGCGGGAAGGGAGAAACTGGGGAACAGGTGAGAAGGGAGAAACTGGGGAACAGGTGGGAAGGGAAACTGGGGAACAGGTAGGAAGGGAGAAACTGGGGAACAGGTGGGAAGGGAGAAACTGGGGAACAGGTGGGAAGGGAGAAACTGGGGAACAGGTGGGAAGGGAGAAACTGGGGAACAGGTGGGAAGGGAGAAACTGGGGAACAGGTGGGAAGGGAGAAACTGGGGAACAGGTGGGAAGGGAGAAACTGGGGAACAGGTGGGAATGGAGAAACTGGGGAACAGGGGGGAAGGGAGAAACGGGAACAGGTGAGAAGGGAAACTGGGGGACAGGTGGGAAGGGAGAAACTGGGGAACAGGTGAGAATGGAAACTGGGGAACAGGTGGGAAGGGAGAAACTGGGGAACAGGTGGGAAGGGAAACTGGGGAACAGGTGGGAAGGGAGAAACTGGGGAACAGGTGAGAAGGGAGAAACTGGGGAACAGGTGGGAAGGGAGAGACTAGGGAACAGGTGGGAAGGGAGAAACTGGGGAACAGGTGGGAAGGGAGAAACTGGGGAACAGGCGGGAAGGGAAAAACTGGGGACCAGGTGGGAAGAGAAACTGGGGAAAGGGCGGGAAGGGAAACTGGGGAACGGGTGGGAAGGGAGAAACTGGGGAACAGGCGGGAAGGGAGAAACTGGGGAACAGGTGGGAAGGGAGAAACTGGGGAACAGGTGAGAAGGGAGAAACTGGGGAACAGGTGGGAAGGGAAACTGGGGAACAGGTGGGAAGGGAGAAACTGGGGAACAGGTGGGAAGGGAGAAACTGGGGAACAGGTGGGAAGGGAAACTGGGGAACAGGTGGGAAGGGAGAAACTGGGGGACAGGTGGGAAGGGAGAAACTGGGGAACAGGTGAGAAGGGAAACTGGGGAACAGGTGGGAAGGGAGAAACTGGGGAACAGATGGGAAGGGAGAAACTGGGGAACAGGTGGGAAGGGAAACTGGGGAACAGGTGGGAAGGGAGAAACTGGGGAACAGGTGGGAAGGGAGAGACTAGGGAACAGGTGGGAAGGGAGAAACTGGGGAACAGGTGGGAAGGGAGAAACTGTGGAACAGGCGGGAAGGGAAAAACTGGGGAACAGGCGGGAAGGGAAAAACTGGGGAAAGGGCGGGAAGGGAAACTGGGGAACGGGTGGGAAGGGAGAAACTGGGGGACGGATGGGAAGGGAGAAACTGGGGAACAGGTGAGAAGGGAAACGGGAACAGGTGGGAAGGGAGAAACTGGGGAACAGGTGGGAAGGGAGAAACTGGGGAACAGGTGGGAAGGGAGAAACTGGGGAACAGGTGGGAAGGGAAAAACTGGGGAACAGGTGGGAAGGGAGAACTGGGGAACAGGTGGGAAGGGAGAAACTGGGGAACAGGTGGGAAGGGAGAAACTGGGGAACAGGTGGGAAGGGAGAAACTGGGGAACAGGTGGGAAGGGAAAAACTGGGGACCAGGTGGGAAGAGAAACTGGGGAAAGGGCTGGAAGGGAAACTGGGGAACGGGTGGGAAGGGAGAAACTGGGGAACAGGCGGGAAGGGAGAAACTGGGGAACAGGTGAGAAGGGAGAAACTGGGGAACAGGTGGGAAGGGAAACTGGGGAACAGGTAGGAAGGGAGAAACTGGGGAACAGGTGGGAAGGGAGAAACTGGGGAACAGGTGGGAAGGGAGAAACTGGGGAACAGGTGGGAAGGGAGAAACTGGGGAACAGGTGGGAAGGGAGAAACTGGGGAACAGGTGGGAAGGGAGAAACTGGGGAACAGGTGGGAAGGGAGAAACTGGGGAACAGGTGGGAAGGGAGAAACTGGGGAACAGGGGGGAAGGGAGAAACGGGAACAGGTGAGAAGGGAAACTGGGGGACAGGTGGGAAGGGAGAAACTGGGGAACAGGTGAGAAGGGAAACTGGGGAACAGGTGGGAAGGGAGAAACTGGGGAACAGGTGGGAAGGGAAACTGGGGAACAGGTGGGAAGGGAGAAACTGGGGAACAGGTGAGAAGGGTGAAACTGGGGAACAGGTGGGAAGGGAGAGACTAGGGAACAGGTGGGAAGGGAGAAACTGGGGAACAGGTGGGAAGGGAGAAACTGGGGAACAGGCGGGAATTGAAAAACTGGGGACCAGGTGGGAAGAGAAACTGGGGAAAGGGCGGGAAGGGAAACTGGGGAACGGGTGGGAAGGGAGAAACTGGGGAACAGGCGGGAAGGGAGAAACTGGGGAACAGGTGGGAAGGGAGAAACTGGGGAACAGGTGAGAAGGGAGAAACTGGGGAACAGGTGGGAAGGGAAACTGGGGAACAGGTGGGAAGGGAGAAACTGGGGAACAGGTGGGAAGGGAGAAACTGGGGAACAGGTGGGAAGGGAAACTGGGGAACAGGTGGGAAGGGAGAAACTGGGGGACAGGTGGGAAGGGAGAAACTGGGGAACAGGTGAGAAGGGAAACTGGGGAACAGGTGGGAAGGGAGAAACTGGGGAACAGATGGGAAGGGAGAAACTGGGGAACAGGTGGGAAGGGAGACTGGGGAACAGGTGGGAAGGGAGAAACTGGGGAACAGGTGGGAAGGGAGAGACTAGGGAACAGGTGGGAAGGGAGAAACTGGGGAACAGGTGGGAAGGGAGAAACTGTGGAACAGGCGGGAAGGGAAAAACTGGGGACCAGGTGGGAAGAGAAACTGGGGAAAGGGCGGGAAGGGAAACTGGGGAACGGGTGGGAAGGGAGAAACTGGGGGACAGATGGGAAGGGAGAAACTGGGGAACAGGTGAGAAGGGAAACGGGAACAGGTGGGAAGGGAGAAACTGGGGAACAGGTGGGAAGGGAGAAACTGGGGAACAGGTGGGAAGGGAGAAACTGGGGAACAGGTGGGAAGGGAGAAACTGGGGAACAGGTGGGAAGGGAGAACTGGGGAACAGGGGGGAAGGGAGAAACGGGAACAGGTGAGAAGGGAAACTGGGGGACAGGTGGGAAGGGAGAAACTGGGGGACAGATGGGAAGGGAGAAACTGGGGAACAGGTGAGAAGGGAAACGGGAACAGGTGGGAAGGGAGAAACTGGGGAACAGGTGGGAAGGGAGAAACTGGGGAACAGATGGGAAGGGTGAAACTGGGGAACAGGTGGGAAGGGAAACTGGGGAACAGGTGGGAAGGGAGAAACTGGGGAACAGGTGGGAAGGGAGAGACTAGGGAACAGGTGGGAAGGGAGAAACTGGGGAACAGGTGGGAAGGGAGAAACTGGGGAACAGGTGGGAAGGGAGAAACTGTGGAACAGGTGGGAAGGGAGAAACTGGGGAACAGGTGGGAAGGGAGAAACTGGGGAACAGGTGGGAAGAGAAACTGGGGAAAGGGCTGGAAGGGAAACTGGGGAACGGGTGGGAAGGGAGAAACTGGGGAACAGGCGGGAAGGGAGAAACTGGGGAACAGGTGAGAAGGGAGAAACTGGGGAACAGGTGGGAAGGGAAACTGGAGAACAGGTAGGAAGGAAGAAACGGGGGAACAGATGAGAAGGGAGAAACTGGGGAACAGGTGGGAAGGGAAACTGGGGAACAGGTGGGAAGAGAGAAACTGGGGACCAGGTGGGAAGGGAGAAACTGGGGACCAGGTGAGAAGGGAGAAACTGGGGACCAGGTGGGAAGGGAGAAACTGGGGAACAGGTGAGAAGGGAGAAATTGGGGAACAGGTGAGAAACTGGGGAACAGGTGAGAAGAGAAACTGGGGAACAGGTGAGAAGAGAAACTGGGGAACAGGTGGGATGGGAGAAACTGGGGGACAGGTGGGAAGGGAAACTGGGGAACAGGTGGGAAGGGAGTAACTGGGGAACAGGTGGAAAGGGAGAAACTGGGGGACAGGTGGGAAGGATGAAACGGGAACAGGTGGGAAGGGAGAAACTGGGGAACAGGTGGGAAGGGAGAAACTGGGGAACAGGTGGGAAGGGAGAAACGGGAACAGGTGGGAAGGGAGAAATGGGAACAGGTGGGAAGGGAGAAACGGGAACAGGTGGGAAGGGAGAAACTGGGGGACAGGTGGGAAGGGAGAAACTGGGGAACAGGTGGGAAGGGAGAAACTGGGGAACAGGTGGGAAGGGAGAAACTGGGGGACAGGTGGGAAGGGAGAAACTGGGGAACAGGTGAGAAGGGAAACTGGGGAACAGGTGGGAAGGGAGAAACTGGGGAACAGATGGGAAGGGAGAAACTGGGGAACAGGTGGGAAGGGAAACTGGGGAACAGGTGGGAAGGGAGAAACTGGGGAACAGGTGGGAAGGGAGAGACTAGGGAACAGGTGGGAAGGGAGAAACTGGGGAACAGGTGGGAAGGGAGAAACTGTGGAACAGGCGGGAAGGGAAAAACTGGGGACCAGGTGGGAAGAGAAACTGGGGAAAGGGCGGGAAGGGAAACTGGGGAACGGGTGGGAAGGGAGAAACTGGGGGACAGATGGGAAGGGAGAAACTGGGGAACAGGTGAGAAGGGAAACGGGAACAGGTGGGAAGGGAGAAACTGGGGAACAGGTGGGAAGGGAGAAACTGGGGAACAGGTGGGAAGGGAGAAACTGGGGAACAGGTGGGAAGGGAGAAACTGGGGAACAGGTGGGAAGGGAGAACTGGGGAACAGGGGGGAAGGGAGAAACGGGAACAGGTGAGAAGGGAAACTGGGGGACAGGTGGGAAGGGAGAAACTGGGGGACAGATGGGAAGGGAGAAACTGGGGAACAGGTGAGAAGGGAAACGGGAACAGGTGGGAAGGGAGAAACTGGGGAACAGGTGGGAAGGGAGAAACTGGGGAACAGATGGGAAGGGTGAAACTGGGGAACAGGTGGGAAGGGAAACTGGGGAACAGGTGGGAAGGGAGAAACTGGGGAACAGGTGGGAAGGGAGAGACTAGGGAACAGGTGGGAAGGGAGAAACTGGGGAACAGGTGGGAAGGGAGAAACTGGGGAACAGGTGGGAAGGGAGAAACTGGGGAACAGGTGGGAAGGGAGAAACTGGGGAACAGGTGGGAAGGGAGAAACTGGGGAACAGGTGGGAAGAGAAACTGGGGAAAGGGCTGGAAGGGAAACTGGGGAACGGGTGGGAAGGGAGAAACTGGGGAACAGGCGGGAAGGGAGAAACTGGGGAACAGGTGAGAAGGGAGAAACTGGGGAACAGGTGGGAAGGGAAACTGGAGAACAGGTAGGAAGGAAGAAACGGGGGAACAGATGAGAAGGGAGAAACTGGGGAACAGGTGGGAAGGGAAACTGGGGAACAGGTGGGAAGAGAGAAACTGGGGACCAGGTGGGAAGGGAGAAACTGGGGACCAGGTGAGAAGGGAGAAACTGGGGACCAGGTGGGAAGGGAGAAACTGGGGAACAGGTGAGAAGGGAGAAATTGGGGAACAGGTGAGAAACTGGGGAACAGGTGAGAAGAGAAACTGGGGAACAGGTGAGAAGAGAAACTGGGGAACAGGTGGGATGGGAGAAACTGGGGGACAGGTGGGAAGGGAAACTGGGGAACAGGTGGGAAGGGAGTAACTGGGGAACAGGTGGAAAGGGAGAAACTGGGGGACAGGTGGGAAGGATGAAACGGGAACAGGTGGGAAGGGAGAAACTGGGGAACAGGTGGGAAGGGAGAAACTGGGGAACAGGTGGGAAGGGAGAAACGGGAACAGGTGGGAAGGGAGAAATGGGAACAGGTGGGAAGGGAGAAACGGGAACAGGTGGGAAGGGAGAAACTGGGGGACAGGTGGGAAGGGAGAAACTGGGGAACAGGTGGGAAGGGAGAAACTGGGGAACAGGTGGGAAGGGAGAAACTGGGGAACAGGTGGGAAGAGAAACTGGGGAACAGGTGGGAAGGGAGAAACTGGGGGACAGGTGGGAAGGGAGAAACTGGGGAACAGGTGGGAAGAGAAACTGGGGAACAGGTGGGAAGGGAGAAACTGGGGAACAGGTGGGAAGAGAAACTGGGGAACAGGTGGGAAGGGAGAAACTGGGATACAGGTGGGAAGGGAGAGACTAGGGAACAGGTGGGAAGGGAGAAACTGGGGAACAGGTGGGAAGGGAGAAACTGGGGAACAGGTGGGAAGGGAGAAACTGGGGAACAGGTGGGAAGGGAGAAACGGGAACAGGTGGGAAGGGAGAAATGGGAACAGGTGGGAAGGGAGAAACGGGAACAGGTGGGAAGGGAGAAACTGGGGGACAGGTGGGAAGGGAGAAACTGGGGAACAGGTGGGAAGGGAGAAACTGGGGAACAGGTGGGAAGGGAGAAACTGGGGAACAGGTGGGAAGAGAAACTGGGGAACAGGTGGGAAGGGAGAAACTGGGGGACAGGTGGGAAGGGAGAAACTGGGGAACAGGTGGGAAGAGAAACTGGGGAACAGGTGGGAAGGGAGAAACTGGGGAACAGGTGGGAAGAGAAACTGGGGAACAGGTGGGAAGGGAGAAACTGGGATACAGGTGGGAAGGGAGAGACTAGGGAACAGGTGGGAAGGGAGAAACTGGGGAACAGGTGGGAAGGGAGAAACTGGGGAACAGGTGGGAAGGGAGAAACTGGGGAACAGGTGGGAAGGGAAAAACTGGGGACCAGGTGGGAAGAGAAACTGGGGAAAGGGCTGGATGGGAAACTGGGGAACGGGTGGGAAGGGAGAAACTGGGGAACAGGCGGGAAGGGAGAAACTGGGGAACAGGTGAGAAGGGAGAAACTGGGGAACAGGTGGGAAGGGAAACTGGGGAACAGGTAGGAAGGGAGAAACTGGGGAACAGGTGGGAAGGGAGAAACTGGGGAACAGGTGGGAAGGGAGAAACTGGGGAACAGGTGGGAAGGGAGAAACTGGGGAACAGGTGAGAAGGGAGAAACTGGGGAACAGGTGGGAAGGGAGAAACGGGAACAGGTGGGAAGGGAGAAACTGGGGAACAGGGGGGAAGGGAGAAACGGGAACAGGTGAGAAGGGAAACTGGGGGACAGGTGGGAAGGGAGAAACTGGGGAACAGGTGAGAAGGGAAACTGGGGAACAGGTGGGAAGGGAGAAACTGGGGAACAGGTGGGAAGGGAAACTGGGGAACAGGTGGGAAGGGAGAAACTGGGGAACAGGTGAGAAGGGAGAAACTGGGGAACAGGTGGGAAGGGAGAGACTAGGGAACAGGTGGGAAGGGAGAAACTGGGGAACAGGTGGGAAGGGAGAAACTGGGGAACAGGCGGGAAGGGAAAAACTGGGGACCAGGTGGGAAGAGAAACTGGGGAAAGGGCGGGAAGGGAAACTGGGGAACGGGTGGGAAGGGAGAAACTGGGGAACAGGCGGGAAGGGAGAAACTGGGGAACAGGTGGGAAGGGAGAAACTGGGGAACAGGTGAGAAGGGAGAAACTGGGGAACAGGTGGGAAGGGAAACTGGGGAACAGGTGGGAAGGGAGAAACTGGGGAACAGGTGGGAAGGGAGAAACTGGGGGACAGGTGGGAAGGGAGAAACTGGGGAACAGGTGAGAAGGGAAACTGGGGAACAGGTGGGAAGGGAGAAACTGTGGAACAGATGGGAAGGGAGAAACTGGGGAACAGGTGGGAAGGGAAACTGGGGAACAGGTGGGAAGGGAGAAACTGGGGAACAGGTGGGAAGGGAGAAACTGGGGAACAGGTGAGAAGGGAGAAACTGGGGAACAGGTGGGAAGGGAGAGACTAGGGAACAGGTGGGAAGGGAGAAACTGGGGAACAGGTGGGAAGGGAGAACCTGGGGAACAGGCGGGAAGGGAAAAACTGGGGACCAGGTGGGAAGAGAAACTGGGGAAAGGGCGGGAAGGGAAACTGGGGAACGGGTGGGAAGGGAGAAACTGGGGAACAGGCGTGAAGGGAGAAACTGGGGAACAGGTGGGAAGGGAGAAACTGGGGAACAGGTGAGAAGGGAGAAACTGGGGAACAGGTGGGAAGGGAAACTGGGGAACAGGTGGGAAGGGAGAAACTGGGGAACAGGTGGGAAGGGAGAAACTGGGGAACAGGTGGGAAGGGAAACTGGGGAACAGGTGAGAAGGGAGAAACTGGGGGACAGGTGAGAAGAGAGAAACTGGGGACCAGGTGGGAAGGGAGAAACTGGGGAACAGGTGGGAAGGGAGAAACTGGGGAACAGGTGGGAAGGGAGAAACTGGGGAACAGGTGGGAAGGGAGAAACTGGGGAACAGGTGGGAAGGGAGAAACTGGGGAACAGGTGGGAAGGGAGAAACTGGGGAACAGGTGGGAAGGGAGAACTGGGGAACAGGGGGGAAGGGAGAAACGGGAACAGGTGAGAAGGGAAACTGGGGGACAGGTGGGAAGGGAGAAACTGGGGGACAGATGGGAAGGGAGAAACTGGGGAACAGGTGAGAAGGGAAACGGGAACAGGTGGGAAGGGAGAAACTGGGGAACAGGTGGGAAGGGAGAAACTGGGGAACAGGTGGGAAGGGAGAAACTGGGGAACAGGTGGGAAGGGAGAAACTGGGGAACAGGTGGGAAGGGAGAAACTGGGGAACAGGTGGGAAGGGAGAACTGGGGAACAGGGGGGAAGGGAGAAACGGGAACAGGTGAGAAGGGAAACTGGGGGACAGGTGGGAAGGGAGAAACTGGGGGACAGATGGGAAGGGAGAAACTGGGGAACAGGTGAGAAGGGAAACGGGAACATGTGGGAAGGGAGAAACTGGGGAACAGGTGGGAAGGGAGAAACTGGGGAACAGATGGGAAGGGTGAAACTGGGGAACAGGTGGGAAGGGAAACTGGGGAACAGGTGGGAAGGGAGAAACTGGGGAACAGGTGGGAAGGGAGAAACTGGGGAACAGGTGGGAAGGGAGAAACTGGGGAACAGGTGGGAAGGGAGAAACTGGGGAACAGGTGGGAAGAGAAACTGGGGAAAGGGCTGGAAGGGAAACTGGGGAACGGGTGGGAAGGGAGAAACTGGGGAACAGGCGGGAAGGGAGAAACTGGGGAACAGGTGAGAAGGGAGAAACTGGGGAACAGGTGGGAAGGGAAACTGGGGAACAGGTAGGAAGGGAGAAACTGGGGAACAGGTAGGAAGGGAGAAACTGGGGAACAGGTGAGAAGGGAGAAACTGGGGAACAGGTGGGAAGGGAAACTGGGGAACAGGTGGGAAGAGAGAAACTGGGGACCAGGTGGGAAGGGAGAAACTGGGGACCAGGTGAGAAGGGAGAAACTGGGGACCAGGTGGGAAGGGAGAAACTGGGGAACAGGTGAGAAGGGAGAAATTGGGGAACAGGTGAGAAGAGAAACTGGGGAACAGGTGAGAAGAGAAACTGGGGAACAGGTGGGATGGGAGAAACTGGGGGACAGGTGGGAAGGGAAACTGGGGAACAGGTGGGAAGGGAGTAACTGGGGAACAGGTGGAAAGGGAGAAACTGGGGGACAGGTGGGAAGGATGAAACGGGAACAGGTGGGAAGGGAGAAACTGGGGAACAGGTGGGAAGGGAGAAACTGGGGAACAGGTGGGAAGGGAGAAACGGGAACAGGTGGGAAGGGAGAAATGGGAACAGGTGGGAAGGGAGAAACGGGAACAGGTGGGAAGGGAGAAACTGGGGGACAGGTGGGAAGGGAGAAACTGGGGAACAGGTGGGAAGGGAGAAACTGGGGAACAGGTGGGAAGGGAGAAACTGGGGAACAGGTGGGAAGAGAAACTGGGGAACAGGTGGGAAGGGAGAAACTGGGGAACAGGTGGGAAGAGAAACTGGGGAACAGGTGGGAAGAGAAACTGGGGAACAGGTGGGAAGAGAAACTGGGGAACAGGTGGGAAGAGAAACTGGGGAACAGGTGGGAAGGGAGAAACTGGGGAACAGGTGGGAATGGAAATGGGAACAGGTGGGAAGAGAAACTGGGGAAAGGGCGGGAATGGAAACGGGAACAGGTGGGAAGGGAAAGGAAAACACAAGGAAAAGAACAGCAGGACCAAGAAATAAACTGAGATGAGTTCAATTAGTAAACAAACAAAACATGTTTGTAGTAAACTGGCATCTCCAGGCGACTCCCGGCAGGAAAGCCGCTTCCAGCGCACGATCTGGGAAACGAGAGAGGAGAGCGCCGGCTCCATAGCGTCATTCTGTATAAAAAGGTTTCACTCAGACACTGGGAAAATCCAGCAGCTCACAGACGCCACAGGTAAAAGCCTGAAGAGGGACACATCCAGGGGCCATCAGATCGATGCGTGACCGGGGCCCGGAGCGGGACACCACTCCTGGGGAAGCCGGGGACGTAGATCTGCTTCGGGACAGGGGCAGAGAGGAGCAGCTGTATTAGGCTTCCCCTGGTATCTGCTCCACAGGCAAAGCTCCAGAGCGCCTACTTCCGCGAGCGTGAGGACGCCTCAAGGAAAGGTCAGCAAGCCCTACTCGTTCTGTCGCTCACAGCTGGGAGGGCGCAGGCTCAGGCAGCTCTGCATGGGAGAGACTTATTGGATGTATACGTTGGGAATCCTCTCACCTGGGGGGTTCAGCGCGCGCCTGGATACAAGTACACTCATTTACATATTGGTCGGCTTCATCTCTTGCAACTTTCAGGTGGGTTCATTCTATGCTTCACCTCTGTCCCAACCACTCCTGTTGCCTGTACCGCTCCTGTTGCCTGTACCGGTTTTGTTGCCTGTACCGCTCCTGTTGCCTGTACCGGTTCTGTTGCCTGTACCGGTTCTGTTGCCTGTACCGCTCCTGTTGCCTGTACCGGTTCTGTTGCCTGTACCGGTTCTGTTGCCTGTACCGGTTCTGTTGCCTGTATCGGTTCTGTTGCCTGTACCGCTCCTGTTGCCTGTACCGGTTCTGTTGCCTGTACCGGTTCTGTTGCCTGTACCGGTTCTGTTGCCTGTACCGGTTCTGTTGCCTGTATCGGTTCTGTTGCCTGTACCGCTCCTGTTGCCTGTACCGCTCCTGTTGCCTGTACCGGTTCTGTTGCCTGTATCGGTTCTGTTGCCTGTACCGGTTCTGTTGCCTGTACCGGTTCTGTTGCCTGTACCGGTTCTGTTGCCTGTACCGGTTCTGTTGCCTGTACCGGTTCTGTTGCCTGTACCGGTTCTGTTGCCTGTACCGGTTCTGTTGCCTGTACCGGTTCTGTTGACTGTACCGGTTCTGTTTAAAAGGAAAAACCAGGGGAGCGAAATTACCTAGAAAAAAATATATAAAACTACCATAGTGCAGTTATGTTAAAACAAAACACAGTAGTAAAAAAGCTCTCAAATGAGCAAATGAGACACACTAGACAATGTCTGCAACTGTCCAGATACTGTAGCAAAAGTTGCAAAACACAGGAGCAAAAATAGGAGGTAGTGTGAATATCAAAAGAGAAACACAGAGCCCAGATAAAATACCAAAGCGATTTGTCCAACACTGGTAAAAATGAAGGCTTACAGGATTCCAAATTGGTCACAGCATGGGTATAGGGGTACAGATGGTAGCCGAGTCGCGTTCTCGGGATCCCGTCACACTGCCGCTGCGTCCACTGGTCTCCGCCCTGCACCTCTGCTTGGAGCCGCTACGTCACTTCCGGTTCCTCCGCCGATCGAAGTAGACGTCACAGGACCTCCAGGCAGACTTTCTCCGTGTATAAGATATACGACGTATATAAGATGTACGACGTGTATAAGATGTACGACGTGTATAAGATGTACGACGTGTATAAGATGTACGACGTGTATAAGATGTACGACGTGTATAAGATGTACGACGTGTATAAGATGTACGACGTGTATGAGATGTACAACGTGTATAAGATGTACGACGTGTATAAGATGTACGACGTGTATAAGATGTACGACGTGTATAAGATGTACGACGTGTATAAGATGTACGACGTGTATAAGATGTACGACGTGTATAAGATGTACGACGTGTATAAGATGTACGACGTGTATAAGATGTACGACGTGTATAAGATGTACGACGTGTATAAGATGTACGACGTGTATAAGATATACAGTACGACGTGTATAAGATGTACGACGTGTATAAGATGTACGACGTGTATAAGATGTACGACGTGTATAAGATGTACGACGTGTATAAGATGTACGACGTGTATAAGATGTACGACGTGTATAAGATGTACGACGTGTATAACATGTACGACGTGTATAACATGTACGACGTGTATAAGATGTACGACGTGTATAAGATGTACGACGTGTATAAGATATACGACGTGTATAAGATGTACGACGTGTATAAGATATACGACGTGTATAAGATATACGACGTGTATAAGATGTACGACGTGTATAAGATATATACAGTACGACGTGTATAAGATATACGACGTGTATAAGATGTACGGCGTGTATAAGATATACGACGTGTATAAGATGTACGACGTGTATAAGATATACGACGTGTATAAGATGTACGACGTGTATAAGATGTACGACGTGTATAAGATATACGACGTGTATAACATGTACGACGTGTATAAGATGTACGACGTGTATAAGATATACGACGTGTATAAGATGTACGACGTGTATAAGATATACGACGTGTATAAGATGTACGACGTGTATAAGATGTACGACGTGTATAAGATATACGACGTGTATAAGATATACGACGTGTATAAGATGTACGACGTGTATAAGATGTACGACGTGTATAAGATGTACGACGTGTATAAGATGTACGACGTGTATAAGATGTACGACGTGTATAAGATGTACGACGTGTATAAAATGTACGACGTGTATAAGATATACGACGTGTATAAGATATACGACGTGTATAAGATGTACGACGTGTATAAGATGTACGACGTGTATAAGATATACGACGTGTATAAGATGTACGACGTGTATAAGATGTACGACGTGTATAAGATGTACGACGTGTATAAGATATACAGTACGACGTGTATAAGATGTACGACGTGTATAAGATGTACGACGTGTATAAGATATACGACGTGTATAAGATGTACGACGTGTATAAGATGTACGACGTGTATAAGATGTACGACGTGTATAAGATGTACGACGTGTATAAGATGTACGACGTGTATAAAATGTACGACGTGTATAAGATATACGACGTGTATAAGATATACGACGTGTATAAGATGTACGACGTGTATAAGATGTACGACGTGTATAAGATATACGACGTGTATAAGATGTACGACGTGTATAAGATGTACGACGTGTATAAGATGTACGACGTGTATAAGATATACAGTACGACGTGTATAAGATGTACGACGTGTATAAGATGTACGACGTGTATAAGATATACGACGTGTATAAGATGTACGACGTGTATAAGATGTACGACGTGTATAAGATGTACGACGTGTATAACATGTACGACGTGTATAACATGTACGACGTGTATAAGATGTACGACGTGTATAAGATATACGACGTGTATAAGATGTACGACGTGTATAAGATATACGACGTGTATAAGATATACGACGTGTATAAGATGTACGACGTGTATAAGATATACGACGCGTATAAGATGTACGACGTGTATAAGATATACGACGTGTATAAGATATACGACGTGTATAAGATGTACGACGTGTATAAGATATACGACGCGTATAAGATGTACGACGTGTATAAGATATACGACGTGTATAAGATGTACGACGTGTATAAGATATACGACGTGTATAAGATGTACGACGTGTATAAGATATACGACGTGTATAAGATATACGACGTGTATAAGATGTACGACGTGTATAAGATATATACAGTACGACGTGTATAAGATATACGACGTGTATAAGATGTACGGCGTGTATAAGATATACGACGTATATAAGATGTACGACGTGTATAAGATGTACGACGTGTATAAGATGTACGACGTGTATAAGATGTACGACGTGTATAAGATGTACGAAGTGTATAAGATATACGACGTGTATAAGATGTACGACGTGTATAAGATGTACGACGTGTATAAGATGTACGACGTGTATAAGATGTACGACGTGTATAAGATGTACGACGTGTATAAGATGTACGACGTGTATAAGATGTACGACGTGTATAAGATGTACGACGTGTATAAGATGTACGACGTGTATAAGATGTACGACGTGTATAAGATGTACGACGTGTATAAGATGTACGACGTGTATAAGATGTACGACGTGTATAAGATGTACGACGTGTATAAGATGTACGACGTGTATAAGATGTACGACGTGTATAAGATGTACGACGTGTATAACATGTACGACGTGTATAACATGTACGACGTGTATAAGATGTACGACGTGTATAAGATGTACGACGTGTATAAGATATACGACGTGTATAAGATGTACGACGTGTATAAGATGTACGACGTGTATAAGATGTACGACGTGTATAAGATGTACGACGTGTATGAGATGTACAACGTGTATAAGATGTACGACGTGTATAAGATGTACGACGTGTATAAGATGTACGACGTGTATAAGATGTACGACGTGTATAAGATGTACGACGTGTATAAGATGTACGACGTGTATAAGATGTACGACGTGTATAAGATGTACGACGTGTATAAGATGTACGACGTGTATAAGATG
>NW_027456988.1:0-32500 GCF_040206685.1 Ascaphus truei | reverse complement strand
CCATAGCGCGGGCTCGCCGTGGCGCGCGTGCTCCCCATAGCGCGTGCTCGCCGTGGCGCGCGGGCTCCCAATAGCGCGGGCTCGCCGTGGCGCGCGTGCTCCCCATAGCGCGTGCTCGCCGTGACGCGCGGGCTCCCAATAGCGCGGGCTCGCCGTGGCGCGCGTGCTCCCCATAGCGCGTGCTCGCCGTGGCGCACAGGCTCCCCATAGCGCGGGCTCGCCGTGGCGCGCGTGCTCCCCATAGCGCGTGCTCGCCGTGGCGCGCGGGCTCCCAATAGCGCGTGCTCGCCGTGGCGCGCGTGCTCCCCATAGCGCGTGCTCGCCGTGGCGCGCGGGCTCCCAATAGCGCGGGCTCGCCGTGGCGCGCGTGCTCCCCATAGCGCGCGGGCTCCCCATAGCGCGGGCTCGCCGTGGCGCGCGTGCTCCCCATAGCGCGTGCTCCCCTTAGTGCGTGCTCCCCTTAGTGCGTGCTCCCCATAGCGCGGGCTCGCCGTGGCGCGCGTGCTCCCCATAGCGCGTGCTCCCCTTAGTGCGTGCTCCCCATAGCGCGTGTTCCCCATAGCGCATGCTCCCCATAGCGCGTGCTCCCCTTAGTGCGTGCTCCCCTTAGTGCGTGCTCCCCTTAGTGCGTGCTCCCCTTAGTGCGTGCTCCCCTTAGTGCGTGCTCGCAGGCCGGGTCAGGTACACAGAATAAAGATTTCCAATTACAGAAAAATGGGGGGGAAGCCGGTGCACTGCTCATTCCCAAAAGGAGATGGGATATCATGAACAAAAAGGTTTATTAAATTAAAAACATCAGACAAAAAGGTACTGACACACACTGTATAATTACTATAATAATAATTATTAATTTCACATATATATTTAATAGAAAAACACATTTTATATATAGACAACTTATAAGTAATTTTAGCACAATGGATCTGTCCTCAAGGCAAAATACATATGAATGAGAAGGATAATATATGTCTAAACTAGACTATAAACATAAAGTTCTATATCAAAGATATATATATATATATATAGTCTAGTAGTCTAGTTTTATATATATATATATACTATTAGTATAACAAGTTACAAGAGGACCATGGAAAAAGAGGGGAAAGTGAAACATAGTGTCTCACCACCATAAGGAAAGGAATATCTTTAAATGAGAAAATGTTTCAATTCCCATTCTACATTGATGCCTTTGGGATAAAGTGTATCCAAAACAGAGATCCAATACATTTCTCTACGGTTTAAATTATTGAGTCTATCCCCCCACCCCCCCCCCGCCCCCCACCCACCCCTTCCTCTCATGTGTTGAGACACATGTTCAAGTCCTGAAAAATAAAAATGAGTAATGGCGCCTGCATCACAATTTTCAAAATGTCTACTGTAGATACAGGATGAGACAAATCGTTATTACTAACGATCCGGACATGTTCAGAAATCCTTGTCTTTAACGGCCCGATGGTGGGACCCACGGAACGTTTGCCGCATCCCCACCGAAGTGTGTATACCACAAAGCTTGTGTGACAATGTATGAATGTTTGAATCCTGTAACTGTGTTTAGATTGTGGTGCTTTTATCCTTTCTGTAGGTCTGGCATATCTACAAAAATTACAGTGACCACAGGAGAAGAATCCCCTGGGAAGGCCACGAATACCGTCCCTCCCACCGACTGACTGGAACACACTCACAGACACAGGTGCCCCAATGGTTTTAGCCCTTTTAAAGACCATCTGCAGTGCGCTCTTTCTAAAATTGGCTTAAGATCCACATCCAATCTCAATGTGTCCCAATGTTTCGTCACGATGTTTGAGATTTGTGTTGCCTGTCTATTGTATTGAGAGATGAATAAAGGGTTTTGAAAATCGTGTTTCTTCTCTTTCTTAGATGTTTTATAACACAACAAGTCCCTCCTATCAGTAAATGTAGCTGGTCCAAATGCAGATTGTATCACTTCTTTAGGATATCCTCTTTGTTCAGATCTATGACACGGATCCTGAGAGTGTTCAGGACGGTAGTGTCCCCAGAACGCAAGCTCGTATATCGAAGAAATTGTCCCTGCGGTTAATATTAGTTTCACAGGTAACATGTAAATGTATATTGTTATTATTCAAGGTGTCTACAAAAGTATTAAGTGTTATAATATCCCCATCTCAAATGAAAATCAGATCGTCAGTGAATCGTTTGCGGGAGGTAAAACACTTGCCAAGGGAACCGTTTGCTGGGTCTGAGTCCCGTAGGCATGATTCCCATTGGCTAGTTTGAATTCCCCGTGTGGCTGCAGCTCCATCATCCAGGGGCGGTCCTGAGCGCCTAGACGAGCGGCCTCCGCTGACTGGTGCAGCTGGGCAAGCCCTCGGCCTCTGATTGGCTGCACCGTCATGATCCGCGATGTGATTGGCCGGTGGCACCTGCTCCATGTAAAGTATAGAATAAAATGGTGCCGTCCGTTGGGAATTGATAGATAACCAAGCGCAATTAGTAGAAAAATAAGAAATGTAGTGTGAAAAAATGGCCATACACATGACAAGGTAACTGACGCGTTTCGCCCTATACCTAGCATTACTTTGGCTGGATCAGTGGCAGGACCATATTTCACAATTGGAAGTAAATTGTTTTCTACACATCGTGGAGCATCGGTTTTTGGAGGTTTATTCCTCCTTTTTTCTACATGTAAAGTATAGCCAGCGGGGGCTACATGAGGGGCCCGGCCGGAGCAGGGAACCAGGTAAGGGGCGTGGCTGGAGCAGGGAACCAGGTAAGGGGCCCGGAAGAGAAGGGAACCAGGTAAGGGGCGCGGCCGGAGCAGGGAACCAGGTAAGGGGCCCGGAAGAGAAGGGAACCAGGTAAGGGGTGCGGCCGGAGCAGGGAACCAGGTAACGGGCTCGGCCAGAGCAGGGAACCAGGTAAGGGGCATGGCCGGAGCAGGGAACCAGGTAAGGGGCGTGGCCGGAGCAGGGAACCAGGTAAGGGGCGCGGCCGGAGCAGGGAACCAGGTAAGGGGCCCGGCCAGAGCAGGGAACCAGGTAAGGGGCGCGGCCGGAGCAGGGAACCAGGTAAGGGGCGCGGCCGGAGCAGGGAACCAGGTAAGGGGCGCGGCCAGAGCAGGGAACCAGGTAACGGGCTCGGCCAGAGCAGGGAACCAGGTAAGGGGCATGGCCGGAGCAGGGAACCAGGTAAGGGGCGTGGCCGGAGCAGGGAACCAGGTAAGGGGCGTGGCCAGAGCAGGGAACCAGGTAAGGGGCGTGGCCGGAGCAGGGAACCAGGTAAGGGGCAAGGCCGGAGCAGGGAACCAGGTAAGTGGTGCGGCCGGAGCAGGGAACCAGGTAAGGGGTGTGGCCGGAGCAGGGAACCAGGTAAGGGGCGTGGCCGGAGCAGGGAACCAGGTAAGGGGCGTGGCCGGAGCAGGGAACCAGGTAAGGGGTGCGGCCGGAGCAGGGAACCAGGTAAGGGGCGCGGCCGGAGCAGGGAACCAGGTAAGGGGCGCGGCCGGAGCAGGGAACCAGGTAAGGGGCGCGGCCGGAGCAGGGAACCAGGTAAGGGGCGCGGCCGGAGCAGGGAACAGACTAGTGTCGGAGCCGAGCAGGGACGCGGCCGTCGGAGATATGAAAGTGCTTTGTGTAAAAGAGCGCAGAGAAAGCCCTGAGAAGCCGGGGAAGACGCTCAGGGCGAGCGACTGAAGCCGGGGAAGACGCTCAGGGCGAGCGACTGAAGCCGGGGAAGACACTCAGGGCGAGCGACTGAAGCCGGGGACGACGCTCAGGGCGAGCGACTGAAGCCGGGGAAGACGCTCAGGGCGAGCGACTGAAGCCGGGGAAGACGCTCAGGGCGAGTGACTGAAGCCGGGGAAGACGCTCAGGGCGAGCGACTGAAGCCGGCCCCGGCACCTGGTGGAATCTAGTTTCTTGCTCCCAGACCCCAGTTGGGGGGTTCCCCTGTGATTGTGTATTTTGTGTGTGCTGGCTCGCCAGAATAAACTTGCGTTTGTTCAATTATTGTGTCCTGTCTGGTGATGGTGACCCCGGGGGTTTAGGTGTTAAAAGTTCTGGTCTCCCGTGACATATTATATATATATATATATATATATATATTTACATTAAATGAGTGGCGAGTGTTTCCCACCACAGGTTATATGCATTTAATTGTATCAAATTATTATTGCTGTTGTATAACTTCAGGCAGCGTTCTGCCTCATACTCGCCTGGTAATGTCATTATTTTATTGTCCTTTTTGATACTCTGTTTCTTGGTAGTATCTGTTTAAACATTTTACGGGTTAGGGGATCATGGGCTGTCAGGGATCTCCGGGATCTGTCAGGGATCCCGCCGCTCTGAAAAGAAATCACTGGATTCCTGATCACACACCTGAAGCTTTTCCTCGGCTGTGGTTTGTCTCAGATCCTGGGATTGTGGGTATCCGGCGCACGACCGTGGAGCCGATAAATAGCAGAACATGTATTGGGGTTGTTACTCTTTGATAAAGCGCCTCGGGCGTGAAACGTGGAAGATGAGTACTTTTTTCCGTGACTGCGATGTTGCACGTGGTTCCGTGAATAAACCTGTTTTATCGGTAGCCCCGGACGCTTTGGGCTACAGTGACCCCCCTTCTCCCTGCACTCACCTCCGCGGTGGTCGGGAGAGTTGCGGCCAATTGCGGGGGCGGGTTGGCGTGCGCGCGGCTCTCGGGAGGTCTCGAGGGTGTGCGTTGTGCACGGCGGTTGCTGGTGAGGTGTCGGGGCGGCGAGTGAGTCGCCAAGGTCTCCCGGAGGATCGGTGTGCAGGGTGCCGCCATTTTAGTTGCTAGCGCGTGAAGGCTGGCCAATCAGGGAAGGCTCTTGGAAGGGACTACAAGTCCCATGAGCCTTAGGAGCGACCCACCTGATGCCAGGGAGCCAATAGAGCGGGAGAGATCCTTGGAAGCAGGATAAGGATGTGTGTCACAGGGAAGAGTGTGCCAGGCAGTGATAGGGAACAGAAGGTCCGTGCAGAGAGGCAAGTAGCCTCTGCACCGGGCCAGCATGCCCCCTAGGCCCCAGATAGGACCCAGGTCATAGTGCTACTGTAGTATGTGGCTGCTATAGGAGGGAACGGATCCCCTTAGCATTTAGGTACACAGCGGACGCTGAAGCCCCTGAGGAGAGGTCTGGGACCAGGCCTCACCAAAGAGAACCAGAGAGACACTACCCGGGTGGGATCACCCTGACGACGTCGTGGAAGAGGGCGGATCCTTTGTGAAGTTTCATCGGACCGGGTGCTGGCGCCCGGCAGGTATAGTCAGCAAGTGCACCAACAAACCAGTACAAACACAGGCGCTGATCACGCCTGTAAGGGTGGGCTCTTTGGGGTCACTGTGGGTTAGGTGACCTAGGGACTATGCATTATTGTGGACATGGTGTTGGGAACCACTTCTGGGGAGGAAGGCCCTGTGAGGCGCGGGTAGCTGTGAACATACTATATCAGTATAGAGGGAGAACTGTTCTGTTCTATCTCACATATTGGCACAGTAACGGTCCCGCTGTGTTACACTGTGTGTGTGTTATGTTACACTGTGTGGGTGTTATGTTACACTGTGTGGGTGTTATGTTACACTGTGTGGGTGTTATGTTACACTGTGTGGGTGTTATGTTACACTGTGTGGGTGTTATGTTACACTGTGTGTGTGTTATGTTACACTGTGTGTGTGTTATGTTACACTGTGTGTGTGTTATGTTACACTGTGTGGGTGTTATGTTACACTGTGTGTGTGTTATGTTACACTGTGTGTGTGTTATGTTACACTGTGTGTGTGTTATGTTACACTGTGTGTGTGTTATGTTACACTGTGTGTGTGTGTTATGTTACACTGTGTGTGTGTGTTATGTTACACTGTGTGGGTGTTATGTTACACTGTGTGTGTGTTATGTTACACTGTGTGTGTGTTATGTTACACTGTGTGTGTGTTATGTTACACTGTGTGTGTGTGTGTGTGTGTGTGTGTGTGTGTGTGTGTGTGTGTGTGTGTGTGTGTGTGTGTGTGTGTGTGTGTGTGTGTGTGTGTTTTGTTACACTGTGTGTGTGTGTGTTATGTTACACTGTGTGGGTGTTATGTTACACTGTGTGTGTGTTATGTTACACTGTTTGTGTGTTATGTTACACTGTGTGGGTGTTATGTTACACTGTGTGGGTGTTATGTTACACTGTGTGGGTGTTATGTTACACTGTGTGGGTGTTATGTTACACTGTGTGTGTGTTATGTTACACTGTGTGTGTGTTATGTTACACTGTGTGTGTGTTATGTTACACTGTGTGGGTGTTATGTTACACTGTGTGGGTGTTATGTTACACTGTGTGGGTGTTATGTTACACTGTGTGTGTGTTATGTTACACTGTGTGGGTGTTATGTTACACTGTGTGTGTGTTATGTTACACTGTGTGTGTGTTATGTTACACTGTGTGTGTGTTATGTTACACTGTGTGGGTGTTATGTTACACTGTGTGGGTGTTATGTTACACTGTGTGGGTGTTATGTTACACTGTGTGGGTGTTATGTTACACTGTGTGGGTGTTATGTTACACTGTCTGTGTGTGTGTGTGTTATGTTACACTGTGTGTGTGTGTGTTATGTTACACTGTGTGGGTGTTATGTTACACTGTGTGTGTGTGTGTTATGTTACACTGTGTGTGTGTGTGTTATGTTACACTGTGTGGGTGTTATGTTACACTGTGTGTGTGTTATGTTACACTGTGTGGGTGTGTGTTATGTTACACTGTGTGTGTGTGTGTTATGTTACACTGTGTGGGTGTTATGTTACACTGTGTGTGTGTTATGTTACACTGTGTGGGTGTTATGTTACACTGTGTGGGTGTTATGTTACACTGTGTGGGTGTTATGTTACACTGTGTGTGTGTGTGTTATGTTACACTGTGTGGGTGTTATGTTACACTGTGTGTGTGTTATTATTGTGTCCTGTGAGGGGCACCTCCGCGCTGCTGGGATCCCTCACAGGTGGAGGTACTGAACCAGAGTCAGTACACACCCCAGGCTCTCCGTGGCGGAGGCTCAGGCCTGGGACCCGCTGCGCTCGTTGGCGCGGGCGGCAATGTCGCGAGTTCCCCACCAGCAGGGGAATCCTCGCGAGCCGGTCCCCCCTGGAGGCACAGCGCACTACACGCTGTGGCGCGTCAGCCGCTATGGGATACAAGAGAATGGTGTTCCCTAGCGTTGACGCGTCACGTGGTGTGGCTGTGAGCCAATGGGGAGGGGAGGCTTCGGGAGGAGGAGAGGCTTCGGGGAGCGGGGAGGAGTGTGGAGTGAAAGCAGCGTGCGTGCCTGTCTGTGTGTGTGTATGTGTGTGCCTGTCTGTGTGCGTGTGTGTGTGCGTGTGTGTGTGTGTGTGTGTGTGTGTGTGTGTGTGTGTGTGTGTGTGTGTGTGTGAGTGCCTGCGTGTGTGTGTGTGTGTGTGTGTGTGTGTGTGTGTGTGTGTGTGTGTGTGTGTGTGTGTGTGTGTGTGTGTGTGTGTGTGTGTGTATGAGTGCCTGCGTGTGTGTGTGTGTGTGTGTGTGTGTGTGTGTGTGTGTGTGTATGTATGAGTGCCTGCGTGTGTGTGTTTTTTTACTTACCTGCAGCCCGTGGAGGGAGGGGGGGGAAGAGTAGCGGGTCCCTCCGCTCAAGCCACGCCCCCCCCTCCCTGTCAATCCTCCCACTCCCGCCCACCTCCCGCTCCGGCCCCTCACGTCATGGCCGCGCCCCCCCCTCCCTGTCAATCCTCCCACCTCCCGCTCCGGCCCCCCACGTCATGGCCGCACCCCCCCCCCGACCCGTTTGGCCACGCCCCCCGCTACTACTGAAGTTTCCTGTAGACCGCAGATCGCGGTACAGTGAGTTGCACGCGCCGCCGGCAAGCAAGCCAGCCGTGCGGACGCGTGCAAAGGGACCTTAGCCTCAGCCTCCTGGAGCCGACAGGTATATAGCAGCACAGGTAGCTCCCTGTGTTCTGGGGGAAATGGCTACATCAGCATTTTTGGATTGGTTCCCTGTTTTTCTATTAGGAGCTGTGCCCCCCTCTCCCCCCCTTCCACCGCCCTCCCCCCCTTCCTGTCATTCAGGTTATCTACACTTTCTAAACGAAGGCTGTCTCACATTTTAACCTGCTCTGTAACTGTTACATACGCCTATAATATATATTAACTGTAACATACGCCTATAATATATTATCTGTAACTGTTACATGCGCCTATAATATATATTACCTGTAACTGTTACACACGCCTATAATATATATTACCTGTAACTGTTACATACGCCTATAATATATATTACCTGTAACTGTTACATACGCCTATAATATATATTACCTGTAACTGTTACACACGCCTATAATATATATTATCTGTAACTGCTACATACGCCTATAATATATATTATCTGTAACTGTTACATACGCCTATAATATATATTATCTGTAACTGTTACACACGCCTATAATATATATTACCTGTAACTGTTACACACGCCTATAATATATATTATCTGTAACTGCTACATACGCCTATAATATATATTATCTGTAACTGTTACATACGCCTATAATATATATTACCTGTAACTGTTACATACGCCTATAATATATATTACCTGTAACTGTTACATACGCCTATAATATATATTACCTGTAACTGTTACATACGCCTATAATATATATTATCTGTAACTGTTACATACGCCTATAATATATATTACCTGTAACTGTTACACACGCCTATAATATATATTACCTCTAACTGTTACACACGCCTATAATATATATTATCTGTAACTGTTACATACGCCTATAATATATATTATCTGTAACTGTTACACACGCCTATAATATATATTACCTGTAACTATTACACACGCCTATAATATATATTACCTGTAACTGTTACATACGCCTATAATATATATTATCTGTAACTGTTACATACGCATATAATATATATTATCTGTAACTGTTACACACGCCTATAATATATATTACCTGTAACTGTTACACACGCCTATAATATATATTATCTGTAACTGCTACATACGCCTATAATATATATTATCTGTAACTGTTACATACGCCTATAATATATATTATCTGTAACTGTTACACACGCCTATAATATATATTACCTGTAACTGTTACACACGCCTATAATATATATTATCTGTAACTGCTACATACGCCTATAATATATATTATCTGTAACTGTTACATACGCCTATAATATATATTACCTGTAACTGTTACACACGCCTATAATATATATTATCTGTAACTGTTACATACGCCTATAATATATATTACCTGTAACTGTTACATACGCCTATAACATATATTATCTGTAACTGTTACATACGCCTATAATATATATTATCTGTAACTGTTACATACGCCTATAATATATATTACCTGTAACTGTTACACACGCCTATAATATATATTATCTGTAACTGTTACATACGCCTATAATATATATTACCTGTAACTGTTACACACGCCCATAATATATATTATCTGTAACTGTTACATGCGCCTATAATATATATTATCTGTAACTGTTACATACGCCTGTAATATATATTACCTGTAACTGTTACATACGCCTATAACATATATTATCTGTAACTGTTACATACGCCTATAATATATATTATCTGTAACTGTTACATACGCCTATAATATATATTATCTGTAACTGTTACATACGCCTATAATATATATTACCTGTAACTGTTACACACGCCTATAATATATATTACCTGTAACTGTTACAGTACATACGCCTATAATATATATTACCTGTAACTGTTACATACGCCTATAATATATATTATCTGTAACTGTTACATACGCCTATAATATATATTATCTGTAACTGTTACATACGCCTATAATATATATTATCTGTAACTGTTACATACGCCTATAATATATATTATCTGTCACTGTTACATACGCCTATAATATATATTATCTGTAACTGTTACATACGCCTATAATATATATTATCTGTAACTGTTACAAACGCCTATAATATATATTACCTGTAACTGTTACATACGCCTATAATATATATTATCTGTAACTGTTACATACGCCTATAATATATTATCTGTAACTGTTATATACGCCTATAATATATATTTTCTGTAACTGTTACATACGCCTATAATATATATTATCTGTAACTGTTACATACGCCTATAACATATATTATCTGTAACTGTTACACACGCCTATAATATACGTATATTATCTGTAACTGTTACACACGCCTATAATATATTTTATCTGTAACTGTGTATGCAATGTCCTGTATATACTGTATACCCTGCTCACTTAATGTAACCGTGTATGCAATGTCCTGTATATACTGTATACCCTGCTCACTTAATGTAACTGTGTATGCAATGTCCTGTATATAATGTATACCCTGCTCACTTAATGTAACTGTGTATGCAATGTCCTGTATATAATGTATACCCTGCTCACTTAATGTAACCGGGTATGCAATGTCCTGTATATACTGTATACCCTGCTAACTTAATGTAACTGTGTATGCAATGTCCTGTATATACTGTATACCCTGCTCACTTAATGTAACTGTGTATGCAATGTCCTGTATATAATGTATACCCTGCTCACTTAATGTAACTGTGTATGCAATGTCCTGTATATAATGTCCTGCTCTGGAGGAGGAAGAGAGCAGTAGGTCTGTGAGTCCCTCCCATCAGGGATGAGTGGGCACACCTCTAGTCGTTAGGGGCTGGGGGAACATCTGATCTAACAAAAGAGACCCTGTATTCCCTGGGGTTACGCACCATCTAGATGTCTGGAGTCATCTAAGGCCTGCACCGCTGTAATGCCATCTATGCAGTAAATGCCCTTACAAAGCCGGTGTAAGTTTTACACCTACCTGGATCTGAGTCAGTAGCAGGGTATTGAATGTCTTTATTTATGAGAGATGTGCTTCAGGGGGACTGCCTACATTCTACATGGAGCCCACCAAAGCTGGAGGCTCTGAACCACAGATGAAGAACCCAGATGACACCAAAAGCCTGTCCTGATCTCCTTACCATCGCAGTTCAGCTCAGCTCTCCTGACCCTCACAGGTAATATCCCATATCTGAATCCTGTCTGCTTCAACTGTTAATTAAATTAAGCATTGACACCTAGGCAGGGAACACCCTGTGTAGGAAACAATCTGTTTGAATGTGCCTCAGATGTGCTAATTAAGCAGACAGAACCACACTGTCAGGTGACTTTTTAGGCCCATATAAACCCAGTCAGAACACCTAGTCTGCTTGCAGCCCATATCCAAGTGGCACATTATAAGTGACAAGACGACTGAACAACTGAAGTTTAAAAGGAAGTTCTGAAGAAGAAGTGGACACCCCAACAGGCCCTGATTCCTGCATTTGAACTACGCTGGAAAGGAGGATATCATCTATACCAGACTGTATCATTACTGCTGTGATGCTGCCTTTACCATTTATATTTGCTGTGACTTCACTTCTTCTCAAATTATGCACTTCTTTTTACCAGCCTCAGTATGTCTCAAACTCTATTCATATATCTCCATCTCTCCTTTCTTCACCACTTCTCAGATCACATGAACTCCTTTCTTACCTGTGCCCTCTGACACCACACAGCTATATCCCCTGCACTAAAAAACACCCTTACAAATCATCCTCACACATCTTCTTTCTATCCATGCTTCTCCTCCTTGCTTCTGGGGATATCTCTCCCAATCCTGGTCCCTGTCTTATTCCTACATGCTCTCGTCCTCGCCTGCCAAATGCAATCTCTACTCCTTCTGGTGTTAACCCCTCCAACCTCATACCCATCCCCTGCCACCCTCCCTCCTCTCTCCCATCCCCTGCCACCCTCCCTCCTCTCTCCCTTTCTCCTGTGCCCTTTGGAATGCTCGCTCCCTTTCTAACAAGTTCCTCTCTGTGCATGACTTCTTTCTCTCTCACTCCCTGCTTCTCTTTGCTATAACTGAGACCTGGCTCACTCAGTCTGACTCTGCTCTGGAAGCTGCCCTCTCCTACGGTGGCCTTTCCTTCTCCCACACTCCGCGCCCTGATGGCAGGGGTGGAGGCGTGGGGCTCCTGCTCTCCTCTCTTTGCCGTTACCGAACCCTTCCTATTCCCCCCTCTCTTGCTTTTCCCTCCTTTGAGGCTCACACTGTCCAGATCTTCTCTCCTCTCCCGGTCCATGTGGCGGTCATCTATCGCCCACCTACCTCTACTCATCCCCCTTCTGCCTTTCTCTCTCACTTTGAATCCTGGCTCTCTTTCTTCCTCTCCTCAGACTCCCCTGTTCTTCTCCTTGGGGACTTCAATTGCCACATTGATGACCCCTCTCTCCCTTGGGCTTCCCGCTTTCTTTCTCTAACCTCTTCTTTTGGCCTTCAACAGTGGACTGCAGCCAGCACCCACAAGGATGGCCACTACTTAGACCTGGTTTTCACTAAAAACTTCTCTCTCTCTGATTTCTCCATTTCCCCTTTTCCTCTCTCTGACCATCAGCTCATCTCATTCTCTCTATCTCGCTTCTCCCCTTCTCCACCTCCATCTACCCCCCGGTTCTGCAGAAACCTGCGCTCTATTCATTTACCTGACTTTGAGTCCACTTTACGCTCCTCCCTCTCCTCTCTCAGCTCTGCTACAGACCCCGACAACCTGGTTAGAAAGTACAACTCTGTCTTGTCCTCGTCTCTTGATCTACATGCCCCGCTTTCTCTCTGCCGCCCTTCTAACCCTAGACCCTGGCTAAATTCCCACACACGCATACTGCGTTCCTCCACTCGTTCCTCTGAACGCCTCTGGAGGAAATCTCACACTCTCGCAGACTTCCTTCACTACAAATTTATGCTATCCTGTTTCAACTCTGCCCTCTTACTAAACAAGCCTACTTTTCTGCACTAATCAACATGCACAAGTCTAACCCACGCCGACTGTTCTCTGTCTTTGATACTCTACTCAAACCACCCTCAGCTGCCTCTCCTTCCTCCATCTCCGCTCAGGACTTTGCTGACTATTTTAAGGAAAAGGTGGAATCCATACGGCAGAACATCCCCTCTGTTTCTTCCTCCCATCCTACACCTCTTCCTAACTCTCCTCCTGCCTTCCTTGACTCTTTTTCCACTGTCTCAGAGGAGGATGTGTCGCTGTTGATCGCCTCCTCTCCCTCTACCACTTGCCCTCTTGAACCCATTCCCTCCCATCTCCTAAAACCTCTAGCTCCTACTATAATCCCTACGCTCACACACATTTTTAACTCCTCCCTCTGCTCTGGAACCTTTCCATCCTCCTTCAAACATGCAACAGTCATACCATTACTCAAAAACACCAAGCTTGACCCTACCTGTCTTTCTAACTATCGACCTGTCTCCCTCCTGCCTTTTGCCTCTAAACTCCTTGAACGTCTTGTATTCTCTCGCTTGCTCCATTTTCTCAACACCTATTCTCTCCTAGACCCTCTACAATCTGGCTTCCGCTCTGCTCACTCCACCGAAACAGCCCTCACTAAAATAACTGACGACCTCCATGCTGCCAAAGACAGAGGTCATTACACTCTGCTCATATTACTCGACCTCTCTGCAGCATTTGACACAGCGGACCACCCTCTTCTCCTCCACATTCTCCATACTCTAGGTATTCGGAACAAAGCTCTATCCTGGATCTCATCCTACCTCTCCCATCGTACTTTCAGTGTCTCTTCTGCTAACACCTCCTCCTCCTCTATTGATCTCTCTGTGGGGGTACCCCAGGGCTCTGTCCTGGGACCTCTTATCTTTTCTCTGTACACACTCTCTCTAGGTGACCTAATAACATCTTTTGGGTTTAATTATCACCTCTATGCTGACGACACACAAATATACTTTTCAACACCTGTCCTTACACCTGCTGTACAAACCAAAGTTTCTGAATGTCTCTCTGCTATACCATCCTGGATGGCCCTCCGACGCCTTAAACTCAACATGGCTAAAACAGAGCTCCTCATACTTCCTCCCAAACCTGGCCCTACTACCTCCTTCCACATTACTGTTGAAACTACAATCATTCACCCAGTAGCCCAAGCACGCTGCCTAGGGGTCACACTCGACTCCTCTCTCACATTCGCCCCTCACATTCAAAACATTTCTAAAACTTGTCGCTTTTTCCTCCGCAATATAACAAAGATACGCCCTTTCCTCTGTTGCTCGACTGCTAAAACTCTGACTCAGGCCCTCATTCTCTCCCGTCTTGATTACTGCAACCTCCTGCTGTCCGGCCTTCCTGCCTCTCACCTGTCTCCCCTACAATCTATCCTTAACGCTGCTGCCAGAATCACTCTACTCTTTCCTAGATCTGTCTCAGCATCTCCCCTCATGAAATCCCTCTCCTGGCTTCCGATCAAATCCCGCATCTCACACTCCATTCTTCTCCTCACTTTTAAAGCTTTACACTCTTCTGCCCCTCCTTACATCTCAGCCCTAATTTCTCGTTATGCACCATCCAGACTCTTGCGTTCTTCTCAAGGATGTCTTCTTTCTACCCCCTTTGTATCTAAAGCCCTCTCCCGCCTTAAACCTTTCTCACTTTCTGCCCCACACCTCTGGAATGCCCTTCCCCTCAGTACCCGACTAGCACCCTCTCTATCCACCTTTAAGACCCACCTTAAGACACACTTGCTTAAAGAAGCGTATGAATAGCACTGTGGATATTCTGAACACGATACATAAAGCTTGGCCCCCTGCAGACGCACTTACCAGAACTCCCTCCTACTGTCTCTGTACGTTCTCCCTACCTACCAATTAGACTGTAAGCTCCTCGGGGCAGGGACTCCTCTTCCGAAATGTTACTTTTATGTCTAAAGCACTTATTCCCATGATCTGTTATTTATATTATCTGTTATTTATTTGATTACCCCGTGTATTACTGCTGTGAAGCGCTATGTACATTAATGGCGCTATATAAATAAATACATACAATACAATATAATGTATGCCCTGCTCACTTAATGTAACCGTGTATGCAATGTCCTGTATATACTGTATACCCTGCTCACTTAATGTAACCGTGTATGCAATGTCCTGTATATACTGTATACCCTGCTAACTTAATATAACCGTGTATGCAATGTCCTGTATATAATGTATACCCTGCTCACTTAATGTAACCGTGTATGCAATGTCCTGTATATAATGTATACCCTGCTCACTTAATGTAACCGTGTATGCAATGTCCTGTACAGTATATAATGTATACCCTGCTCACTTAATGTAACCGTGTATGTAATGTCCTGTATATACTGTATACCCTGCTCACTTAATGTAACCGTGTATGCAATGTCCTGTATATAATGTATACCCTACTAACTTAATGTAACCGTGTATGCAATGTCCTGTATATAATGTAAACCCTGCTCACTTAATGTAACCGTGTATGCAATGTCCTGTATATAATGTATACCCTGCTCACTTAATGTAACCGTATATGCAATGTCCTGTATATAATGTATACCCTGCTCACTTAATGTAACCGTGTATGCAATGTCCTGTATATAATGTATACCATGCTCACATAATGTAACTGTGTATGCAATGTCCTGTATATAATGTATACCCTGCTCACTTAATGTAACTGTGTATGCAATGTCCAGTATATAATGTATACCCTGCTCACTTGATGTAACTGTGTATGCAATGTCCTGTATATTATGTATACCCTGCTCACTTAATGTAACCGTGTATGCAATGTCCTGTATATACTGTATACCCTGCTAACTTAATGTAACCGTATATGCAATGTCCTGTATATACTGTATACCCTGCTCACTTAATGTAACCGTGTATGCAATGTCCTGTATATACTGTATACCCTGCTCACTTAATGTAACCGTGTATGTAATGTCCTGTATATACTGTATACCCTGCTCACTTAATGTAACCGTGTATGTAATGTCCTGTATATACTGTATACCCTGCTCACTTAATGTAACCGTGTATGTAATGTCCTGTATATACTGTATACCCTGCTCACTTAATGTAACCGTGTATGTAATGTCCTGTATATACTGTATACCCTGCTCACTTAATGTAACCGTGTATGCAATGTCCTGTATATACTGTATACCCTGCTCACTTAATGTAACTGTGTATGTAATGTCCTGTATATACTGTATACCCTGCTCACTTAATGTAACCGTGTATGTAATGTCCTGTATATACTGTATACCCTGCTCACTTAATGTAACCGTGTATGTAATGTCCTGTATATACTGTATACCCTGCTCACTTAATGTAACCGTGTATGCAATGTCCTGTATATAATGTATACCCTGCTCACTTAATGTAACCGTGTATGCAATGTCCTGTATATACTGTATACCCTGCTCACTTAATGTGACCGTGTATGTAATGTCCTGTATATACTGTATACCCTGCTCACTTAATGTAACCGTGTATGTAATGTCCTGTATATACTGTATACCCTGCTCACTTAATGTAACCGTGTATGTAATGTCCTGTATATACTGTATACCCTGCTCACTTAATGTAACCGTGTATGTAATGTCCTGTATATACTGTATACCCTGCTCACTTAATGTAACCGTGTATGCAATGTCCTGTATATAATGTATACCCTGCTCACTTAATGTAACTGTGTATGTAATGTCCTGTATATACTGTATACCCTGCTCACTTAATGTAACTGTGTATGTAATGTCCTGTATATACTGTATACCCTGCTCACTTAATGTAACCGTGTATGCAATGTCCTGTATATACTGTATACCCTGCTCACTTAATGTAACCGTGTATGCAATGTCCTGTATATACTGTATACCCTGCTCACTTAATGTAACCGTGTATGCAATGTCCTGTATATAATGTATACCCTGCTCACTTAATGTAACTGTGTATGTAATGTCCTGTATATACTGTATACCCTGCTCACTTAATGTAACTGTGTATGTAATGTCCTGTATATACTGTATACCCTGCTCACTTAATGTAACCGTGTATGCAATGTCCTGTATATACTGTATACCCTGCTCACTTAATGTAACTGTGTATGTAATGTCCTGTATATACTGTATACCCTGCTCACTTAATGTAACCGTGTATGTAATGTCCTGTATATACTGTATACCCTGCTCACTTAATGTAACCGTGTATGCAATGTCCTGTATATACTGTATACCCTGCTCACTTAATGTAACCGTGTATGCAATGTCCTGTATATAATGTATACCCTGCTCACTTAATGTAACTGTGTATGTAATGTCCTGTATATACTGTATACCCTGCTCACTTAATGTAACTGTGTATGTAATGTCCTGTATATACTGTATACCCTGCTCACTTAATGTAACCGTGTATGCAATGTCCTGTATATACTGTATACCCTGCTCACTTAATGTAACCGTGTATGCAATGTCCTGTATATACTGTATACCCTGCTCACTTAATGTAACCGTGTATGCAATGTCCTGTATATAATGTATACCCTGCTCACTTAATGTAACCGTGTATGTAATGTCCTGTATATACTGTATACCCTGCTCACTTAATGTAACTGTGTATGTAATGTCCTGTATATACTGTATACCCTGCTCACTTAATGTAACCGTGTATGCAATGTCCTGTATATACTGTATACCCTGCTCACTTAATGTAACTGTGTATGTAATGTCCTGTATATACTGTATACCCTGCTCACTTAATGTAACCGTGTATGTAATGTCCTGTATATACTGTATACCCTGCTCACTTAATGTAACCGTGTATGCAATGTCCTGTATATACTGTATACCCTGCTCACTTAATGTAACCGTGTATGCAATGTCCTGTATATACTGTATACCCTGCTCACTTAATGTAACCGTGTATGCAATGTCCTGTATATACTGTATACCCTGCTCACTTAATGTAACCGTGTATGTAATGTCCTGTATATACTGTATACCCTGCTCACTTAATGTAACCGTGTATGTAATGTCCTGTATATACTGTATACCCTGCTCACTTAATATAACCGTGTATGCAATGTCCTGTATATAATGTATACCCTGCTCACTTAATGTAACCGTGTATGCAATGTCCTGTATATACTGTATACCCTGCTCACTTAATGTAACCGTGTATGTAATGTCCTGTATATACTGTATACCCTGCTCACTTAATGTAACCGTGTATGTAATGTCCTGTATATACTGTATACCCTGCTCACTTAATGTAACCGTGTATGCAATGTCCTGTATATACTGTATACCCTGCTCACTTAATGTAACCGTGTATGTAATGTCCTGTATATAATGTATACCCTGCTCACTTAATGTAACCGTGTATGCAATGTCCTGTATATACTGTATACCCTGCTCACTTAATGTAACCGTGTATGCAATGTCCTGTATATACTATATACCCTGCTCACTTAATGTAACCGTGTATGCAATGTCCTGTATATAATGTATACCCTGCTCACTTAATGTAACCGTGTATGTAATGTCCTGTATATACTGTATACCCTGCTCACTTAATGTAACTGTGTATGCAATGTCCAGTATATAATGTATACCCTGCTCACTTGATGTAACTGTGTATGCAATGTCCTGTATATTATGTATACCCTGCTCACTTAATGTAACCGTGTATGCAATGTCCTGTATATACTGTATACCCTGCTAACTTAATGTAACCGTATATGCAATGTCCTGTATATACTGTATACCCTGCTCACTTAATGTAACCGTGTATGCAATGTCCTGTATATACTGTATACCCTGCTCACTTAATGTAACCGTGTATGTAATGTCCTGTATATACTGTATACCCTGCTCACTTAATGTAACTGTGTATGTAATGTCCTGTATATACTGTATACCCTGCTCACTTAATGTAACCGTGTATGTAATGTCCTGTATATACTGTATACCCTGCTCACTTAATGTAACCGTGTATGTAATGTCCTGTATATACTGTATGCCCTGCTCACTTAATGTAACCGTGTATGCAATGTCCTGTATATACTGTATACCCTGCTCACTTAATGTAACCGTGTATGCAATGTCCTGTATATACTGTATACCCTGCTCACTTAATGTAACCGTGTATGCAATGTCCTGTATATACTGTATACCCTGCTCACTTAATGTAACCGTGTATGTAATGTCCTGTATATACTGTATACCCTGCTCACTTAATGTAACCGTGTATGTAATGTCCTGTATATACTGTATACCCTGCTCACTTAATGTAACCGTGTATGCAATGTCCTGTATATAATGTATACCCTGCTCACTTAATGTAACCGTGTATGCAATGTCCTGTATATACTGTATACCCTGCTCACTTAATGTAACCGTGTATGTAATGTCCTGTATATACTGTATACCCTGCTCACTTAATGTAACCGTGTATGTAATGTCCTGTATATACTGTATACCCTGCTCACTTAATGTAACCGTGTATGCAATGTCCTGTATATACTGTATACCCTGCTCACTTAATGTAACCGTGTATGTAATGTCCTGTATATAATGTATACCCTGCTCACTTAATGTAACCGTGTATGCAATGTCCTGTATATACTGTATACCCTGCTCACTTAATGTAACCGTGTATGCAATGTCCTGTATATAATGTATACCCTGCTCACTTAATGTAACCGTGTATGCAATGTCCTGTATATAATGTATACCCTGCTCACTTAATGTAACTGTGTATGAAATGTCCTGTATATAATGTATACCCTGCTCACTTAATGTAACCGTGTATGCAATGTCCTGTATATAATGTATACCCTGCTCACTTAATGTAACCGTGTATGTAATGTCCTGTATATACTGTATACCCTGCTCACTTAATGTAACTGTGTATGCAATGTCCAGTATATAATGTATACCCAGCTCACTTGATGTAACTGTGTATGCAATGTCCTGTATATTATGTATACCCTGCTCACTTAATGTAACCGTGTATGCAATGTCCTGTATATACTGTATACCCTGCTAACTTAATGTAACCGTATATGCAATGTCCTGTATATACTGTATACCCTGCTCACTTAATGTAACCGTGTATGCAATGTCCTGTATATACTGTATACCCTGCTCACTTAATGTAACCGTGTATGTAATGTCCTGTATATACTGTATACCCTGCTCACTTAATGTAACTGTGTATGTAATGTCCTGTATATACTGTATACCCTGCTCACTTAATGTAACTGTGTATGTAACGTCCTGTATATACTGTATACCCTGCTCACTTAATGTAACCGTGTTTGTAACGTCCTGTATATACTGTATACCCTGCTCACTTAATGTAACCGTGTATGCAATGTCCTGTATATACTGTATACCCTGCTCACTTAATGTAACTGTGTATGCAATGTCCTGTATATACTGTATACCCTGCTCACTTAATGTAACCGTGTATGTAATGTCCTGTATATACTGTATACCCTGCTCACTTAATGTAACCGTGTATGTAATGTCCTGTATATACTGTATACCCTGCTCACTTAATGTAACCGTGTATGTAATGTCCTGTATATACTGTATACCCTGCTCACTTAATGTAACCGTGTATGCAATGTCCTGTATATACTGTATACCCTGCTCACTTAATGTAACCGTGTATGCAATGTCCTGTATATACTGTATACCCTGCTCACTTAATGTAAACGTGTATGTAATGTCCTGTATATACTGTATACCCTGCTCACTTAATGTAACCGTGTATGTAATGTCCTGTATATACTGTATACCCTGCTCACTTAATGTAACCGTGTATGTAATGTCCTGTATATACTGTATACCCTGCTCACTTAATGTAACCGTGTATGTAATGTCCTGTATATACTGTATACCCTGCTCACTTAATGTAACCGTGTATGCAATGTCCTGTATATAATGTATACCCTGCTCACTTAATGTAACCGTGTATGTAATGTCCTGTATATACTGTATACCCTGCTCACTTAATGTAACTGTGTATGTAATGTCCTGTATATACTGTATACCCTGCTCACTTAATGTAACCGTGTATGCAATGTCCTGTATATACTGTATACCCTGCTCACTTAATGTAACCGTGTATGCAATGTCCTGTATATAATGTATACCCTGCTCACTTAATGTAACCGTGTATGCAATGCCCTGTATATACTGTATACCCTGCTCACTTAATGTAACCGTGTATGTAATGTCCTGTATATACTGTATACCCTGCTCACTTAATGTAACCGTGTATGCAATGTCCTGTATATACTGTATACCCTGCTCACTTAATGTAACCGTGTATGCAATGTCCTGTATATACTGTATACCCTGCTCACTTAATGTAACCGTGTATGTAATGTCCTGTATATACTGTATACCCTGCTCACTTAATGTAACCGTGTATGTAATGTCCTGTATATACTGTATACCCTGCTCACTTAATGTAACCGTGTATGCAATGTCCTGTATATACTGTATACCCTGCTCACTTAATGTAACCGTGTATGCAATGTCCTGTATATACTGTATACCCTGCTCACTTAATGTAACCGTGTATGCAATGTCCTGTATATACTGTATACCCTGCTCACTTAATGTAACCGTGTATGCAATGTCCTGTATATACTGTATACCCTGCTCACTTAATGTAACCGTGTATGTAATGTCCTGTATATACTGTATACCCTGCTCACTTAATGTAACCGTGTATGTAATGTCCTGTATATACTGTATACCCTGCTCACTTAATGTAACCGTGTATGCAATGTCCTGTATATAATGTATACCCTGCTCACTTAATGTAACCGTGTATGCAATGTCCTGTATATACTGTATACCCTGCTCACTTAATGTAACCGTGTATGTAATGTCCTGTATATACTGTATACCCTGCTCACTTTATGTAACCGTGTATGTAATGTCCTGTATATACTGTATACCCTGCTCACTTAATGTAACCGTGTATGTAATGTCCTGTATATACTGTATACCCTGCTCACTTAATGTAACCGTGTATGTAATGTCCTGTATATACTGTATACCCTGCTCACTTAATGTAACCGTGTATGCAATGTCCTGTATATAATGTATACCCTGCTCACTTAATGTAACCGTGTATGCAATGTCCTGTATATACTGTATACCCTGCTCACTTAATGTAACCGTGTATGTAATGTCCTGTATATACTGTATACCCTGCTCACTTAATGTAACCGTGTATGTAATGTCCTGTATATAATGTATACCCTGCTCACTTAATGTAACCGTGTATGCAATGTCCTGTATATACTGTATACCCTGCTCACTTAATGTAACCGTGTATGCAATGTCCTGTATATAATGTATACCCTGCTCACTTAATGTAACTGTGTATGCAATGTCCTGTATATAATGTATACCCTGCTCACTTAATGTAACCGTGTATGCAATGTCCTGTATATAATATATACCCTGCTCACTTAATGTAACCGTGTATGTAATGTCCTGTATATACTGTATACCCTGCTCACTTAATGTAACTGTGTATGCAATGTCCAGTATATAATGTATACCCTGCTCTCTTGATGTAACTGTGTATGCAATGTCCTGTATATTATGTATACCCTGCTCACTTAATGTAACCGTGTATGCAATGTCCTGTATATACTGTATACCCTGCTAACTTAATGTAACCGTATATGCAATGTCCTGTATATACTGTATACCCTGCTCACTTAATGTAACCGTGTATGCAATGTCCTGTATATAATGTATACCCTGCTCACTTAATGTAACCGTGTATGTAATGTCCTGTATATACTGTATACCCTGCTCACTTAATGTAACTGTGTATGCAATGTCCTGTATATAATGTATACCCTGCTCACTTAATGTAACCGTGTATGCAATGTCCTGTATATAATGTATACCCTGCTCACTTAATGTAACCGTGTATGTAATGTCCTGTATATACTGTATACCCTGCTCACTTAATGTAACTGTGTATGCAATGTCCAGTATATAATGTATACCCTGCTCTCTTGATGTAACTGTGTATGCAATGTCCTGTATATTATGTATACCCTGCTCACTTAATGTAACCGTGTATGCAATGTCCTGTATATACTGTATACCCTGCTAACTTAATGTAACCGTATATGCAATGTCCTGTATATACTGTATACCCTGCTCACTTAATGTAACCGTGTATGCAATGTCCTGTATATACTGTATACCCTGCTCACTTAATGTAACCGTGTATGTTATGTCCTGTATATACTGTATACCCTGCTCACTTAATGTAACTGTGTATGTAATGTCCTGTACATACTGTATACCCTGCTCACTTAATGTAACCGTGTATGTAATGTCCTGTATATACTGTATACCCTGCTCACTTAATGTAACCGTGTATGTAATGTCCTGTATATACTGTATACCCTGCTCACTTAATGTAACCGTGTATGCAATGTCCTGTATATACTGTATACCCTGCTCACTTAATGTAACTGTGTATGTAATGTCCTGTATATACTGTATACCCTGCTCACTTAATGTAACCGTGTATGTAATGTCCTGTATATACTGTATACCCTGCTCACTTAATGTAACCGTGTATGTAATGTCCTGTATATACTGTATACCCTGCTCACTTAATGTAACCGTGTATGTAATGTTCTGTATATACTGTATACCCTGCTCACTTAATGTAACCGTGTATGCAATGTCCTGTATATAATGTATACCCTGCTCACTTAATGTAACCGTGTATGCAATGTCCTGTATATACTGTATACCCTGCTCACTTAATGTAACCGTGTATGCAATGTCCTGTATATACTGTATACCCTGCTCACTTAATGTAACCGTGTATGCAATGTCCTGTATATACTGTATACCCTGCTCACTTAATGTAACCGTGTATGTAATGTCCTGTATATACTGTATACCCTGCTCACTTAATGTAACCGTGTATGTAATGTCCTGTTTATACTGTATACCCTGCTCACTTAATGTAACCGTGTATGCAATGTCCTGTATATAATGTATACCCTGCTCACTTAATGTAACCGTGTATGCAATGTCCTGTATATACTGTATACCCTGCTAACTTAATGTAACCGTGTATGTAATGTCCTGTATATACTGTATACCCTGCTCACTTAATGTAACCGTGTATGTAATGTCCTGTATATACTGTATACCCTGCTCACTTAATGTAACCGTGTATGTAATGTCCTGTATATACTGTATACCCTGCTCACTTAATGTAACCGTGTATGCAATGTCCTGTATATACTGTATACCCTGCTCACTTAATGTAACCGTGTATGTAATGTCCTGTATATACTGTATACCCTGCTCACTTAATGTAACCGTGTATGTAATGTCCTGTATATACTGTATACCCTGCTCACTTAATGTAACCGTGTATGCAATGTCCTGTATATAATGTATACCCTGCTCACTTAATGTAACCGTGTATGCAATGTCCTGTATATACTGTATACCCTGCTAACTTAATGTAACCGTATATGCAATGTCCTGTATATACTGTATACCCTGCTCACTTAATGTCACCGTGTATGCAATGTCCTGTATATACTGTATACCCTGCTCACTTAATGTAACCGTGTATGTTATGTCCTGTATATACTGTATACCCTGCTCACTTAATGTAACTGTGTATGTAATGTCCTGTATATACTGTATACCCTGCTCACTTAATGTAACCGTGTATGTAATGTCCTGTATATACTGTATACCCTGCTCACTTAATGTAACCGTGTATGTAATGTCCTGTATATACTGTATACCCTGCTCACTTAATGTAACCGTGTATGCAATGTCCTGTATATACTGTATACCCTGCTCACTTAATGTAACTGTGTATGTAATGTCCTGTATATACTGTATACCCTGCTCACTTAATGTAACCGTGTATGTAATGTCCTGTATATACTGTATACCCTGCTCACTTAATGTAACCGTGTATGTAATGTCCTGTATATACTGTATACCCTGCTCACTTAATGTAACCGTGTATGTAATGTTCTGTATATACTGTATACCCTGCTCACTTAATGTAACCGTGTATGCAATGTCCTGTATATAATGTATACCCTGCTCACTTAATGTAACCGTGTATGCAATGTCCTGTATATACTGTATACCCTGCTCACTTAATGTAACCGTGTATGTAATGTCCTGTATATACTGTATACCCTGCTCACTTAATGTAACCGTGTATGCAATGTCCTGTATATACTGTATACCCTGCTCACTTAATGTAACCGTGTATGTAATGTCCTGTATATACTGTATACCCTGCTCACTTAATGTAACTGTGTATGTAATGTCCTGTATATACTGTATACCCTGCTCACTTAATGTAACTGTGTATGTAACGTCCTGTATATACTGTATACCCTGCTCACTTAATGTAACCGTGTTTGTAATGTCCTGTATATACTGTATACCCTGCTCACTTAATGTAACCGTGTATGCAATGTCCTGTATATACTGTATACCCTGCTCACTTAATGTAACTGTGTATGCAATGTCCTGTATATACTGTATACCCTGCTCACTTAATGTAACCGTGTATGTAATGTCCTGTATATACTGTATACCCTGCTCACTTAATGTAACCGTGTATGTAATGTCCTGTATATACTGTATACCCTGCTCACTTAATGTAACCGTGTATGTAATGTCCTGTATATACTGTATACCCTGCTCACTTAATGTAACCGTGTATGCAATGTCCTGTATATACTGTATACCCTGCTCACTTAATGTAACCGTGTATGCAATGTCCTGTATATACTGTATACCCTGCTCACTTAATGTAAACGTGTATGTAATGTCCTGTATATACTGTATACCCTGCTCACTTAATGTAACCGTGTATGTAATGTCCTGTATATACTGTATACCCTGCTCACTTAATGTAACCGTGTATGTAATGTCCTGTATATACTGTATACCCTGCTCACTTAATGTAACCGTGTATGTAATGTCCTGTATATACTGTATACCCTGCTCACTTAATGTAACCGTGTATGCAATGTCCTGTATATAATGTATACCCTGCTCACTTAATGTAACTGTGTATGTAATGTCCTGTATATACTGTATACCCTGCTCACTTAATGTAACTGTGTATGTAATGTCCTGTATATACTGTATACCCTGCTCACTTAATGTAACCGTGTATGCAATGTCCTGTATATACTGTATACCCTGCTCACTTAATGTAACCGTGTATGCAATGTCCTGTATATAATGTATACCCTGCTCACTTAATGTAACCGTGTATGCAATGCCCTGTATATACTGTATACCCTGCTCACTTAATGTAACTGTGTATGTAATGTCCTGTATATACTGTATACCCTGCTCACTTAATGTAACCGTGTATGCAATGTCCTGTATATACTGTATACCCTGCTCACTTAATGTAACCGTGTATGCAATGTCCTGTATATACTGTATACCCTGCTCACTTAATGTAACCGTGTATGTAATGTCCTGTATATACTGTATACCCTGCTCACTTAATGTAACCGTGTATGTAATGTCCTGTATATACTGTATACCCTGCTCACTTAATGTAACCGTGTATGCAATGTCCTGTATATACTGTATACCCTGCTCACTTAATGTAACCGTGTATGCAATGTCCTGTATATACTGTATACCCTGCTCACTTAATGTAACCGTGTATGCAATGTCCTGTATATACTGTATACCCTGCTCACTTAATGTAACCGTGTATGCAATGTCCTGTATATACTGTATACCCTGCTCACTTAATGTAACCGTGTATGTAATGTCCTGTATATACTGTATACCCTGCTCACTTAATGTAACCGTGTATGTAATGTCCTGTATATAATGTATACCCTGCTCACTTAATGTAACCGTGTATGCAATGTCCTGTATATACTGTATACCCTGCTCACTTAATGTAACCGTGTATGCAATGTCCTGTATATAATGTATACCCTGCTCACTTAATGTAACTGTGTATGCAATGTCCTGTATATAATGTATACCCTGCTCACTTAATGTAACCGTGTATGCAATGTCCTGTATATAATGTATACCCTGCTCACTTAATGTAACCGTGTATGTAATGTCCTGTATATACTGTATACCCTGCTCACTTAATGTAACTGTGTATGCAATGTCCAGTATATAATGTATACCCTGCTCTCTTGATGTAACTGTGTATGCAATGTCCTGTATATTATGTATACCCTGCTCACTTAATGTAACCGTGTATGCAATGTCCTGTATATACTGTATACCCTGCTAACTTAATGTAACCGTATATGCAATGTCCTGTATATACTGTATACCCTGCTCACTTAATGTAACCGTGTATGCAATGTCCTGTATATACTGTATACCCTGCTCACTTAATGTAACCGTGTATGTTATGTCCTGTATATACTGTATACCCTGCTCACTTAATGTAACTGTGTATGTAATGTCCTGTATATACTGTATACCCTGCTCACTTAATGTAACCGTGTATGTAATGTCCTGTATATACTGTATACCCTGCTCACTTAATGTAACCGTGTATGTAATGTCCTGTATATACTGTATACCCTGCTCACTTAATGTAACCGTGTATGCAATGTCCTGTATATACTGTATACCCTGCTCACTTAATGTAACTGTGTATGTAATGTCCTGTATATACTGTATACCCTGCTCACTTAATGTAACCGTGTATGTAACGTCCTGTATATACTGTATACCCTGCTCACTTAATGTAACCGTGTTTGTAATGTCCTGTATATACTGTATACCCTGCTCACTTAATGTAACCGTGTATGCAATGTCCTGTATATACTGTATACCCTGCTCACTTAATGTAACTGTGTATGCAATGTCCTGTATATACTGTATACCCTGCTCACTTAATGTAACCGTGTATGTAATGTCCTGTATATACTGTATACCCTGCTCACTTAATGTAACCGTGTATGTAATGTCCTGTATATACTGTATACCCTGCTCACTTAATGTAACCGTGTATGTAATGTCCTGTATATACTGTATACCCTGCTCACTTAATGTAACCGTGTATGCAATGTCCTGTATATACTGTATACCCTGCTCACTTAATGTAACCGTGTATGCAATGTCCTGTATATACTGTATACCCTGCTCACTTAATGTAAACGTGTATGTAATGTCCTGTATATACTGTATACCCTGCTCACTTAATGTAACCGTGTATGTAATGTCCTGTATATACTGTATACCCTGCTCACTTAATGTAACCGTGTATGTAATGTCCTGTATATACTGTATACCCTGCTCACTTAATGTAACCGTGTATGTAATGTCCTGTATATACTGTATACCCTGCTCACTTAATGTAACCGTGTATGCAATGTCCTGTATATAATGTATACCCTGCTCACTTAATGTAACTGTGTATGTAATGTCCTGTATATACTGTATACCCTGCTCACTTAATGTAACTGTGTATGTAATGTCCTGTATATACTGTATACCCTGCTCACTTAATGTAACCGTGTATGCAATGTCCTGTATATACTGTATACCCTGCTCACTTAATGTAACCGTGTATGCAATGTCCTGTATATAATGTATACCCTGCTCACTTAATGTAACCGTGTATGCAATGCCCTGTATATACTGTATACCCTGCTCACTTAATGTAACTGTGTATGTAATGTCCTGTATATACTGTATACCCTGCTCACTTAATGTAACCGTGTATGCAATGTCCTGTATATACTGTATACCCTGCTCACTTAATGTAACCGTGTATGCAATGTCCTGTATATACTGTATACCCTGCTCACTTAATGTAACCGTGTATGTAATGTCCTGTATATACTGTATACCCTGCTCACTTAATGTAACCGTGTATGTAATGTCCTGTATATACTGTATACCCTGCTCACTTAATGTAACCGTGTATGCAATGTCCTGTATATACTGTATACCCTGCTCACTTAATGTAACCGTGTATGCAATGTCCTGTATATACTGTATACCCTGCTCACTTAATGTAACCGTGTATGCAATGTCCTGTATATACTGTATACCCTGCTCACTTAATGTAACCGTGTATGCAATGTCCTGTATATACTGTATACCCTGCTCACTTAATGTAACCGTGTATGTAATGTCCTGTATATACTGTATACCCTGCTCACTTAATGTAACCGTGTATGTAATGTCCTGTATATACTGTATACCCTGCTCACTTAATGTAACCGTGTATGCAATGTCCTGTATATAATGTATACCCTGCTCACTTAATGTAACCGTGTATGCAATGTCCTGTATATACTGTATACCCTGCTCACTTAATGTAACCGTGTATGTAATGTCCTGTATATACTGTATACCCTGCTCACTTAATGTAACCGTGTATGCAATGTCCTGTATATACTGTATACCCTGCTCACTTAATGTAACGTGTATGTAATGTCCTGTATATACTGTATACCCTGCTCACTTAATGTAACTGTGTATGTAATGTCCTGTATATACTGTATACCCTGCTCACTTAATGTAACTGTGTATGTAACGTCCTGTATATACTGTATACCCTGCTCACTTAATGTAACCGTGTTTGTAATGTCCTGTATATACTGTATACCCTGCTCACTTAATGTAACCGTGTATGCAATGTCCTGTATATACTGTATACCCTGCTCACTTAATGTAACTGTGTATGCAATGTCCTGTATATACTGTATACCCTGCTCACTTAATGTAACCGTGTATGTAATGTCCTGTATATACTGTATACCCTGCTCACTTAATGTAACCGTGTATGTAATGTCCTGTATATACTGTATACCCTGCTCACTTAATGTAACCGTGTATGTAATGTCCTGTATATACTGTATACCCTGCTCACTTAATGTAACCGTGTATGCAATGTCCTGTATATACTGTATACCCTGCTCACTTAATGTAACCGTGTATGCAATGTCCTGTATATACTGTATACCCTGCTCACTTAATGTAAACGTGTATGTAATGTCCTGTATATACTGTATACCCTGCTCACTTAATGTAACCGTGTATGTAATGGCCTGTATATACTGTATACCCTGCTCACTTAATGTAACCGTGTATGTAATGTCCTGTATATACTGTATACCCTGCTCACTTAATGTAACCGTGTATGTAATGTCCTGTATATACTGTATACCCTGCTCACTTAATGTAACCGTGTATGCAATGTCCTGTATATAATGTATACCCTGCTCACTTAATGTAACTGTGTATGTAATGTCCTGTATATACTGTATACCCTGCTCACTTAATGTAACTGTGTATGTAATGTCCTGTATATACTGTATACCCTGCTCACTTAATGTAACCGTGTATGCAATGTCCTGTATATACTGTATACCCTGCTCACTTAATGTAACCGTGTATGCAATGTCCTGTATATAATGTATACCCTGCTCACTTAATGTAACCGTGTATGCAATGCCCTGTATATACTGTATACCCTGCTCACTTAATGTAACTGTGTATGTAATGTCCTGTATATACTGTATACCCTGCTCACTTAATGTAACCGTGTATGCAATGTCCTGTATATACTGTATACCCTGCTCACTTAATGTAACCGTGTATGCAATGTCCTGTATATACTGTATACCCTGCTCACTTAATGTAACCGTGTATGTAATGTCCTGTATATACTGTATACCCTGCTCACTTAATGTAACCGTGTATGTAATGTCCTGTATATACTGTATACCCTGCTCACTTAATGTAACCGTGTATGCAATGTCCTGTATATACTGTATACCCTGCTCACTTAATGTAACCGTGTATGCAATGTCCTGTATATACTGTATACCCTGCTCACTTAATGTAACCGTGTATGCAATGTCCTGTATATACTGTATACCCTGCTCACTTAATGTAACCGTGTATGCAATGTCCTGTATATACTGTATACCCTGCTCACTTAATGTAACCGTGTATGTAATGTCCTGTATATACTGTATACCCTGCTCACTTAATGTAACCGTGTATGTAATGTCCTGTATATACTGTATACCCTGCTCACTTAATGTAACCGTGTATGCAATGTCCTGTATATAATGTATACCCTGCTCACTTAATGTAACCGTGTATGCAATGTCCTGTATATACTGTATACCCTGCTCACTTAATGTAACCGTGTATGTAATGTCCTGTATATACTGTATACCCTGCTCACTTAATGTAACCGTGTATGTAATGTCCTGTATATACTGTATACCCTGCTCACTTAATGTAACCGTGTATGTAATGTCCTGTATATACTGTATACCCTGCTCACTTAATGTAACCGTGTATGTAATGCCCTGTATATACTGTATACCCTGCTCACTTAATGTAACCGTGTATGCAATGTCCTGTATATAATGTATACCCTGCTCACTTAATGTAACCGTGTATGCAATGTCCTGTATATACTGTATACCCTGCTCACTTAATGTAACCGTGTATGTAATGTCCTGTATATACTGTATACCCTGCTCACTTAATGTAACCGTGTATGTAATGTCCTGTATATAATGTATACCCTGCTCACTTAATGTAACCGTGTATGCAATGTCCTGTATATACTGTATACCCTGCTCACTTAATGTAACCGTGTATGCAATGTCCTGTATATAATGTATACCCTGCTCACTTAATGTAACTGTGTATACAATGTCCTGTATATAATGTATACCCTGCTCACTTAATGTAACCGTGTATGCAATGTCCTGTATATAATGTATACCCTGCTCACTTAATGTAACCGTGTATGTAATGTCCTGTATATACTGTATACCCTGCTCACTTAATGTAACTGTGTATGCAATGTCCAGTATATAATGTATACCCTGCTCTCTTGATGTAACTGTGTATGCAATGTCCTGTATATTATGTATACCCTGCTCACTTAATGTAACCGTGTATGCAATGTCCTGTATATACTGTATACCCTGCTAACTTAATGTAACCGTATATGCAATGTCCTGTATATACTGTATACCCTGCTCACTTAATGTAACCGTGTATGCAATGTCCTGTATATACTGTATACCCTGCTCACTTAATGTAACCGTGTATGTTATGTCCTGTATATACTGTATACCCTGCTCACTTAATGTAACTGTGTATGTAATGTCCTGTATATACTGTATACCCTGCTCACTTAATGTAACCGTGTATGTAATGTCCTGTATATACTGTATACCCTGCTCACTTAATGTAACCGTGTATGTAATGTCCTGTATATACTGTATACCCTGCTCACTTAATGTAACCGTGTATGCAATGTCCTGTATATACTGTATACCCTGCTCACTTAATGTAACTGTGTATGTAATGTCCTGTATATACTGTATACCCTGCTCACTTAATGTAACCGTGTATGTAATGTCCTGTATATACTGTATACCCTGCTCACTTAATGTAACCGTGTATGTAATGTCCTGTATATACTGTATACCCTGC